>NC_050448.1:61155605-61454799 GCF_903995425.1 Onychomys torridus
ACTTCCAGCACTTTTCTTATAAAGCATGAACACTCACTTCTACTTTCTAAATCACCTTCAGTAAAAGGCAAGCTCTCAATTAATTGCTTTGACTGAACATCTAAGTTTACAGTTGACACTCCTGGGTAGCCATAGTTTATCCGAATGTGTGGCTACCACATACAGAAACCTTAAAGTACCTGGAACCTTCCATTTCATCTTCACCACAACCCATACAAGTTGAGTAACCTCTCTTACAAATTGGGAAAGCAAGTCTCTAAAAAGCTTGCAAACTTCTCCAGCTGCTCAAGAAAAACAAAAACAAAACTGTGTTGTGACTTAGAACAGTGCTTAGAGCAGGAGGCACAGGACCTACTGCATCCATGTTAGCACGTCTTAACTTCTGATTTACAGAGCTGTGCCAGGTTCAGCTTTGACCTCTGACTTCTAAGAGGAACTAAAGAGAGGGTGTACTCAAAACTACACTCGAGGTCAACTCTCAAACCACAGGACAGGAGTACATTGACAGCTGCTAATTTATACAATGATTTGGTAAATTTGGCTTATGCTGTTAACCCCTTACTCACATGGTGTTCCAAGAAAACCAGAGCAGTGGGAATAAAAACACCCTATTCTTTAGTCATTCAGTCTAAACGTCAATCACCCTCAGTTTTGAAATAGTTGCATTCATGGTACTAGCGAGACACTGATTGCTTCTACTAAGATTACCCAAGTACCCATACTTAGTAAGTCATTTGGCCTTGTTCATTTAAGGTAACAAATTTCTGCCTTATACCTTGGCCAAGAAATGTGTAACAGGCACCACTGTACCTAATTTAGACAGGACTGACCACCCTTCTTGATTTCTCTGCATTGTGTGCAGCATCACTTTGACTTGATTATTAATGGGTCTATTTTATTTCCCACCTTTATTTGCATTTGAAAATCTTCCTTGGTAATTTGTCACTAGATGCTTCAAATTAAGTCTGTCTGACCAGATCCTACTCCACTTCCAGGGGAAGTTCTCCGTTTCCCAGATGCTACCAGAGATAAACTTCTAATCTTTATCTTTCAACTATAGACTACACATGATTTGGAGAGGAGACTGTACCACACAATGACCAAAGGAATCATCCGTTCTGTACCTTTTCTTCTGTCTGGTCACTCAGAAACATATTCATTGGCTCTGATTGTTACTGCCTGTCACCTCGCACTTCCACCCACGTATTCCCCACAGTCCACTTTCCCTCCACAAACACACAGAGTCCCCTTTCCACATAGTAATATGCGACATCTCTGAGGCCTGGTCAAAAGACTGATGCTCTGTGCCACGTTATCGTTTGACTGACATTACTCGTTTCATATACTTTCACTGTCCACTGATCACCACATCTCATTTGTTGCTAGAGAAAATATCATGAATGGATTTTCCCTTCCACCTACCTCATGACAGAGTCCTGACCTACTTGCCCAAGTAATGGACCACAATTCAGGGATCATTCAAGAACCAAACTGCTGACTCATGTCTTACAAACTGATGAAAACCTGTAACACAGGTTTTTTTAAACATGGCTTTGGGTGTTCTTACTTGCTATGGAATAATCCTCTGTACACTGTGACGATGCACTGCTCTTATTGTCAATAAGCTGATTGGCTGATAGCTAGGCAGGATTTGGGGGCAGAAAGACCACCAGGAAGAAGAAGGGCAGGAGTCAGGAATTCAAATGAGTCGAGAACCAGGCACAGAAGTAACATGGGAAGTTCACAGATGAGGTAAACGAGCCTTGGGGCAACACACAGATTAACAGAACTGGGTCAATAAGAGCTAGTTAAAACAAGTCTAAGCTATCAGCCAAGCATTTATAATTAATAATAAGTCTCTGTGTGGTTATTTAGGAACTAACTGATGGTACAGAAATGTCCACCTATACTTACTATTTAATCTTTAGGCTTTTCCTGACAATGTAGTCTAACCTTGTGCTCCTAATTTAGCCTTACTTTATGGTCATACTGAGTGGGGGGGGGGGAGAAAGAGAGAGAGACTGAGATTTGCCTTTGTAAAGAAAATGAAAACTTTCTCAGGAAATTGAAGTTAGTCTTTCTCTTACATCACCTAGGAAAAGGAGCATGTTTTACACACACTGTCCCCTCAACAGAGTGCACACAACATTAGCAAGGACTAAGCAGATCACGTTTACTACACAGGGTACCAGCAATGCACATCAAAACCACATACGGCATTTGTGGTGAGACCTTAACACAAGCTTAAAGAACAAGCACCTGTGAGCTAAGGGTTAAGATGGTTTCTCAGAGGTGTTGAGAATCTGGCTAAGAACAGATGGAGAAAATTAAATTTGAAAGAGTGATAAAAGCAAGAACAACAAAATCAAGACAGGAAAATGCAGTAAGGTTTAAAAAAGAATTAAGAATGTGCAGTAGTTTAGACCTGGCCATGTGTGAAAGGTGGATTCAAGGCAGGGGTAGAACCTTTAGTAGGTGGGCCTGATGGAAGGAACTGAGATCACTGGGGGTGCGCCCTCCAAAGGCATTGTGGGCCCAGGCCTTCTCTCCTGTTTGCTCCCTTGCTCATGACGCACTTCTGCCATGATACATGTGGGATTATACACTATTTGTTGTTTTATAGCTGGCTTATTTCACTTAGCATATCTTTAGGGCTCATCCACATTGTACTGTGTATCAGAATTTATTCCTTTCTACAATGAATTATACCCCATTTCCACATTCCCTTGGCAGATGTTTGGGTGGCTGCCACCTTTACTAAATATAAATAGGTAATTCTGCTCTGACCACGCGTTACAAAAACCTTTCCAATATTATATTTTCAAGTCTTTGGATACAACCAAGAGACACACTTACTGACTCACATATTCATTTGTTGTAAATTTCTGAGAAACTAGAAAATGGTTTCTATAATGGCTGCACCACTGGATGAGCTGTCTTCCTGTCACTGTGGACAACAAGACCTGACAGAGACAACCTCAGGGAGGGAAGACTCATTCTGTAGGTCCAGTCCATCGTGGCAGGGAATGCATGTACAGTAGCTCATACTGTGGTATCGGGAGGCTCGTCACACCATAGCATAACGGATACAGAACAGGGCTGGACCCAGGAACTCTCACAGCTTTCAGAGGCTGGCCCCGGCTGGTTTACTTCTGTCAGGTAGGCTCTTCCTCCTAAAGGTTCCAAGGCTTCCTAGGACTCTACCAGCTAAGAACATGTTTCAGACATGAGCCCACTGGGCACATTTCAGGTCCAAAGCATAACAACTGCTGCATTTTCCCACCAACAGTGCTTACACTCTCTGATTTCTCCATTTCACTGCCAATGTGTCATTCTCTAGTGGGGGTTGTGTGTATGTCGGGGGGGGGGGGGACGGGACCAAAGCCAGAGCCCATTCTTGCCTCACTGCCCCAACTGTTGGGAATGCAGACATGCAGCCTGCCTTCTGTTAGCTATCCTAGTGAGTTCGAGGTAGCTTCTCATTGCAGGCCCTATTTCTTAACCATGTAACTGCAATAACCTCCTAGTTACTGTCATCAGAAAAGCACCTTCCTGTCTATCATCATGTAACTTCACAACTAAACCTTTCATTTACTTCCATCTCTTTCCAGTAGGTCTAAACATACAAATGTATCTTTAAAACAAAGCCTCTACCCTCTATTGACCAATGTTTGCCCAAGCAAGCTTCTGGCTCAGTAAGACTCCATCACTGCAAGGGACCAAAGTGCAAAGAGACAGAGGAGGATATCCGACATCCTCCTCTGGTCTCTGCACACAAACTTGTATATGCACATGTGCACGCACACACACCAGAAATTTTTAAATTTTTCAAGTAAGTTAAAAAATAATGAATGTCTCTAACACAACTGGATATTTATCTTCATATATATCTAAGCTTGGGAGTATAAGGGAGGGGGCAGACCCGAAGGAGCTGGACACAGTCAAGAATAAAAGTGTTGTAAAGAGGCCTGTGCTAACACAGGACTTTCTTTTTATGGTTTGAAGTTAACATTGTAATCCTATGTATGTCTTCTCATTGTTGCCATCTCAATAAATGAAAAGCCTTTAACCCTAGTCTACATGCATTACCAGCTAACACCATTTAAGATGTTTTTACTCATCTTTAAGAACTTCACGTGTTGAGATCACACTCACCCAACAGCTAACGTCCTAATCATATGCGTGCAGCACAAGAAATTCAGCTGCAGAGAACTGGTTCCAATAATGCTAAATGGTAACAATTCATGGGCATAGACTGTACCATGGAAACAAAAACAATATTGTGTCACGGGACTTCCTAATCAAATGATACAGAATAAGGAAATATGCCAAAAAGAAAAAAAATTCCAGATAAAAATTACAACAACAACAGAAAACAGTAATGCCACCTTAGCATTATAAAATACTTCAATCACTGGACTCAAGCAGAGACAGGATTTTAGGAAAAAGAAATAAAAACTTAAAAATACAAGAGTTTTACAAGTCAACACTGAAAAAGAAATGTATGAAAAGTAGGCAAAAGACTAAAATAAATCACACCTCCTCCCATACACGTAGCTTGCACACATAAGAAGAACCTCCATACCATGTTATCAGGGAACTGCAAACAGAAAACAATGAAATACATGTTCATTAAATGCTAAGAGACAAACACTCACATCATCTAATGCTCATGCCACTGTACAATGAGAGGACACTCAGCCTCGGCAGACGGAAATGCAATATAGTACATTTACACCGGAAGGGACTCTGATTTCTTCTAAACAAAACCGTATTCATACAATCCAGAAACGATGATCCTTGGTAATGCCCAAATAAGATGAAAGCACTACACAAAAACATGCACACAAAGGTTTGCAGCAGATTTATTCATAACTGTAAAACCTGGAAGCAGCCAAGATGTCCAACAGCTCAATGGGTATATTGAGGTATATTTAACATGGTAAAATGCATTCAACAGTTAAGAAGAAAATTAAATGTTAAGCCCCAAAAGACATAATGGAACCTTAAATACTTCTTGTTAAGTGCAAGAAGCCACTCTGTGAAGGCCGCACTGTGCATGATTTCAGTCACATGAAAGTTTGAAAATGAAAACTGTAAAGACATAAAAACAGCCGGGCAGTGGTGGCCCACACCTGTAATCCCACTACTTGGGAGGCAGAGCCAGGCAGATCTCTGTGAGTTCAAGGCCAGCCTGGGCTACCAAGTGAGTTCCAGGAAAGGCGCAAAGCTACACAGAGAAACCTTGTCTCGAAAAACCAAAAAAGACATAAAAACGGTCAGCTGACTGAGGCCAGGCTGCAAGTGTGAGGGCAGCCTGGGTTACACAAAGATCCGGTCTTAAAAGGAAAAATGTCAGTGGTTTCTGGAAGCCGAAGGCTGGAAAATGAGTAAGAGTTACAGAGGAGTTTGGGGCAGTGAAACTACTCTGTAGGACACTGTAATTGTGGACACATGTCATCATGCAGCTGTCGAAGTCTGTAGGGTAGCAGCACACATTTATAATCCCAACACTTGGGAGGTGAAAGCGGAATAATTGTGAGTCAAATAGCCATCCTCCAGTGCAAAGCAAGTTTATGGCTAGCTCAAGTTACACGCGACCTTGTCTCAAAACAAACAAGCAAAATCAAAAATAAATAAATAAATCAAAGTAAAGCAAAGCACAGGACCTCATTGCATACCCAGACTCATGTAAAACTATGCCGAGTACATGCTTGCAAACCTAGCACTGGGCAGGTAGAGACAGGGGGATATCTGGGACTACCTGGCAAGCCTAATTATTGAGTTCTAGTCAATAAAAACCCTGTCTCAATAGGAGGTGACAGCATTCTTGAGAACACTGAAGGCTGTCCTTCAGTCTCTACACACACACACACACACACACACACACACACACACACACGTATATACATACATGCACATCCATACACAAAGGACATGCACGCACACACATGTGCATCCATACACACAGGACACACACACGTGAACCCATACACATAGGACACATACACATATGCATATCCATACACATAGGACATGCGTGCAGACACATGTGCATCCATACACATAGGATACACACACATGTGAACCCATACACATAGGACATGCACACACATGCTCATCCATACATACAGGACATGCACATACACACAGAGGGAAAAAACACCACTAAAATACCAAACAGTGAGCCCTGGACTTGGCAGGCTCTGGCTAACAAGGTATCAAAGCTGGCTTACCAACTATCATGTACAGACATACAGTAACAATATGTGACGCAAACATATATAATAATACAGTAACACAAGCAACAGGGAATGAGGAGGAAGGGACAGACTAGGAGTCCTCTCTACTTTCCCATCAAGTCTTCCACAAACCTAAATCTGAAACTGCCCTCCCAGAACCTATTGATTTTCTTCTAATATTGAAATACTAGAAGAAAATATAACAATGTAGGAAAATAAAAGGTGAAGTATGCTAAGGTCACTTTATGGCTTGTGTTCTTATGTTTGAGGCTTTTGGGAGTGAAACCCAGGGCCTTGTGCAAGCTAGGGAAGCATCTATCGCTGAGCTATTCCCTAGATATACTCTTTGTGAGGAAGAGGTGGTGATTTTCTTTAAACTCTGAGCCCAAATAATAACGTATTCTAAGGTTTAAGAGAAAGCACTGAATGGAGAAAGGATTAGGGAAACACGCCCGTGTCACCAAGCACGCCTCTTCACAACAGTGGTGCCTTACCTGGGAGTTGAGAGACTCCAGCTTGCGTTTCCGGGCATGAAGAGCTTTGCTTGGAAAAGCCCAGTAGTAATTGGAAGTTCCAATCCTCTCGCAGTCAACCATGCCATCGTCTACCAGGCTCTGCAGGACTTCTTTCACTGACATGGCAGCTGGGGAGGAATGTTCAAGACTCACGGTAAGCAGCATCATAGGAAAAATTCAAAAGCAAGTAACCAAAGAAACACTTGCAGAGCACTTAAGAGCTAAAAAAGGAAGATAACACTATCAACAGGCATCTACATGTGCATAAAAAGTGAGGTAACCCAGGCTCTCAAAGGCAAACATCGCGTGTCCTTTTTTTTTTTTTTTTTTAATTATTATTATTTTTGTTTTTTTTCAAGACAGGGTTTCTCTGTGTAGTTTTTGATGCCTGTCCTGGATCTCACTCTTTAGACCAGGCTGGCCTTGAACTCACAGAAATCCACCTGGCTCTGCCTCCCGAGTGCTGGGATTAAAGGCGTGCGCCACCACTGCCTGGCCGCATGTCCTTCCTTACACACAGATCTAGTGTGCTTATGTGGAAGCAAGGGTGGGCAGAGGTCATGAAATAGAAAGGGACCCATGAGAGAAGAAAAACAGAGACTGGAAGAAAGAAGGCAAACAGTATAAGGACACAGTGACATGGAGGTGGAAAGGCAGACAGTGGGGTAAACAGTCTAGTACTCTGAGGGGTCAGGGCTATGGGGAGGAAGGAGGCCTAACCAAACTGGGGTACACATCACAGGCCAGAGGCAAACCTGTCACTTTGCATGCTAATTTAAAAATAAATAAAAGTGGTCTATAAATAATCATGCTCAATGTATTTCAGCTACAACTTCACTTTATTTTACTTTTTTAGTACTAGGCTTTGGACATGCCAACTAAGCTCCACCCCTACCTTTTCAATCCACTCTAAACTGAAGCCAAACCAAGACAGACAGCATGCCCCCTAGACTATCAAATTAAAACATCCAAAGACAGAAGAAAGGACTCCAGAAAACTATATTCTCAATATGGGCATAAACCATGGAAGTATGTCTCTAAAGCTGTAGATGGATGTCTTTCCTTTCTGAAGAAATTTCCCTTTTATAAACTCAGCCATTGAGCAGGAAGATGGATATACATGTTTGCCAAAGCATTCTTATCAGCAGCAAAACAAAGTGAAAACTAGCCCAATAACTGGGTTTATAAAAGCACAATGCAATGTTATACAACCATTTTAATGATATGGATAAATACATGTCGCATTGTATAGAATGCATAATGTAGAGGAGTGAGAAGACTGCATGTGTGTTAATGTGACAGTAGTTCAGATAGCAGAGAGCAGGCAATTTTTAGTTCATTTTCCCTCAAAATGAACATGCATGATATTCAGCTAAGAAAACTAAAAGTTGTGAAAGATTAAACAATAAAGAAACAAACTAGCTCCAATAGTTAGAGCTAAGATTTAAAACCAGAATCTATTAATAATGCTTATTTTCTATGTACCAAAAACTATATCCTTATTTTAATATCCATTTAAATTTTCCCGAGAGTAGATCTCTAGCTATAACATTTATTTAAAATGTAAAGATCTCATAAATAAAATTGACACCAAATGTGCAAAACATTCAACTCTACTCATAAAGTACAAGTGAAATGAAAGTCAAAGGATTCTGAAAACGAAGAGAGTGGGTAATGAGGCCCAATGACAGAGTGCTTGCCTAGCATGCACAGAACCCTGGCTACAAGCCCCAATACTGAAAAGAAATGCAAAGTTAGTGTGAACATAAACTGGCCAAGCCTTTCCTGAAAGCAATTTAAGAATACATGTTTTAAATTCTGAGAACTACACAAGCCTTTATTTTCTGTTTTACTTTTACAGATATAGTCTTCTAAAGTAACATGAGAGGTGAAGAAACATGTATGAACAGAGCTTTGGTTTGCTTGGGTTCCATAACCAAACCCATAGACCAGGTGATTAAACAGCAGTTAAGATACAGCCAGAGAGCATTGGCTTAAGAAGAGTGAAGCCCTGTGTTCAGTTCCCCTTTCCAACAGTTCTAGCAACCAGGGCAAGACAGTGTCCAATTCAGTCACCAGTGAGGATGCTTTGCCTGCTGTGTGGATGTCTATGTTCTTGCTATGAGTGGCCTTTCCTTAAGAGACATACACAGATCTCTCGATCTCTCAAGATCTCTCTCTCTCTCTCTCTCTCTCTCTCTCTCTTCCTGTCTTAAAATTAGAGCCCTACTTTTGAAACATCACATAATCATTTGTTTCCGCATTTGACTGTGACAGTCTCTCACCATGGAGCTCAAGCTAACTCAAACTCATGATTTCCAAGTGTTGTGACTACATATGTGTATCACTACACTCAGCTTTTAACTTAATGTGAAAGTCCTGTTTCCAGAAGGGTTGGAGAGTCAACATATGAACTGGGGAAGAACACTGCTCAGTCTAGAGCAGAGAACATGTTAATTATACAATGCAGTATTTGTAGACAATCTGATGGTCAACAAGGTCAACAATAGGTGACCAACTAAGCAAGTTTGATGGGTGGTCATAGGATGGAATTCATCTTCCAAAGCAAGTGATATGCACATGCAGATGATGTTACATAAAAAGATACATAACTAAGATGAAGCTCCATGGTGGAATCCCAGCCTAAAAGTGTGAGGCCCTGGGTCAGTCCCCAGCACACTCACTCCCCTACCACACACAAAAAACAACCACAAACACAAAACTGCATATGCAGCTCGGATCCCTCATGGCATGACAGATCTTTACATACATACAATGACAAAACTTCAAAATGAACCAAAATGTTTATATTGGTGACTTTAGAACAGAAAGATTACAACTTTTCCTTCCTTAGATCAGTGATGGGAGCTGCTCTGCTCTACCTGTCTTCCTGAAAAAAAGACCTCTGAAACCGTGAGCAAATCCAAATCCTTCTTTGAAGCTGTCTGTCAGGTATTCAGCCATAGAAATGGGAAGTCAGAATGGCAAACAAATGCCACTAAAAACTACAATTACAATCAAGATGAAAAGCACCTGTACTTCAGTCTCCAAGGGAACCAACCCTGCCTATACTTTCATGTTAGCCTTTTGTCCCTAGAGCTCAGAGAAAATAAGTTTGTTTCTTTAAGCTATCAAATTCATAGTCAATTGTTGATACAGTCTTATGAAACTACTACACTACGTAAAGACACCAAGTCACATTTGACAAATGCTACAAAGTATTAAACAATTTTTATGCCTATAGAAATAAACTATAAAATAAGTGTGCATATGGGTAAAGGTATATGTATTTCCTTTTAATTGTTCTGTGGCAGAGGATCCAAACACAGGAACTGATTGATGGCTAAGAAGTGTCACATGAGGCTTTTACAAATATACTCACTTCTAGATGTTTGCATCGTCCATAAAGGGAAAGACCACTGCAGGAAAGACTGAGTCCCAGGTTCCCCAAGTCCCCACCATCCACCATCTCTTTAATACTTACTGATGCCTTTCTCTTTGGGAGCAAGCTTCTCCAGGTCTTTTAGTTGGAATACATCTTTCTAGTTAAAAGGGTTTACAAAGGTGAAAAACACATAATTACTTTCTACTATTTATATTTACCATAACCATGTTCATAAAACATAGCATCAAAAAGCTATGTCTACAAATGAATAATGTACTAGAATTGAGTATTTTAGAACTATAAGAAATGCTGTATCTCATTCAATGTCATCCACAGAACTTAAGGTGGATATACTTCGACATGAGCACAGCTGTCTACTCATGACTGGACAACAACAACAAAAGCCATCTTCTCATTGAAACAGGAATAACTCTGGAAGGTAATCTGTGCCATCAGATAATGAGCTGCTCTGACTTTCTGATGTTAAGAAAATCAAAAGAGGGCTGGAGAGATGGCTCTGTGGTTAAAAGCATTAAGCTCTCTTACAGAGGACCCTAATTCAGTTCCCAATACCCCCATGGTGGTTCAAGGGATCTGGTGGCCCCTTCTAGCCTCTGTGGGTACCAGGCACACATATGGTACACATACATACATGAAGGCCAACATTCATGCACATAAAAAATTTTAAATAACAAATCTAGAAGAAAACATTATCTGCAAAAATATCTGACAAAGAGCTCTGGAACCTAGAATATACATTGTGTGTCCAAAACAAAAAGAACTGATGAATGGATAAAGGAGCAAGATGACGGATGCATTTGCGGGCTCTTCATGAGCGGTCATGAACGTTTTGAAAGGTGAACCACTCACGACTAGGGGCAGCATGGCACACGGTGCTTAGCCAGCAGTCATAATTAGCAGGTACACAGTTCTTAGCTAGTAAGTTTTCTAATTCAGAAGGTGAGACACATTCACCAGAGGTAACTGAGAAAACAGACTATAAAACATAATCTTACCATTAACATACATAATCATATAGCAATATTCTTCCAGATTTTGCATTTTCTACTTAATACCTCATAGTGAACATTTAGCCATGATACTGTCTTTGAGAAGGGCCATCCATATCTAATGCCAAATTCTATAACTGATGGTGTGGAATGTTTGTGTTAGAAGTGTTTGAGTTTGTTGGAATTTTACTTATCAACAATGTAATTAGAATCCAAATTCCAGAAACTGAATTCCAGAATCATGCTTTTCAACCTTGGACCATAATATTGACCTTTTCTGAATTGCTGAAGGGCTAATGTCTAATATTTACCAACATTTGACATCAGTCTGGATCCCAGATATATGGTGTCTCATTCAGGAGAAAACAGATGAAATGCTTTCCATTACGTTTCCAAAGTTCACTGTTACACTTTTAATTCTATCCCAAAAGCTGACAGATGAAGTAAGTATGCAGCAACATACAGTATCAAAATGTGAAGAACAGGAACACATCAATTGAACAAAACCAACTAACAGAATTAATTATTATCTCCGCAGACAAAATTCATCATGGAACATCTTGGAACAGCTAGTCATTAGTGTTAGTCTTTAGTGTCAAAATGCCATTGAAGGGTGAAGGTGAACATTTTAAAATGGGAAATGGCCAACTTTGGTATTTGAGACAATCAATACTAAATAAAAAAAATCACCCACTGACTACTTTCTTGAGTTTCCACTGCCTGGAAGAAATTAAGTCTGTTCTTGCTCCAAGACCATAGGAAAAAAATTTCAACACCGCCAAAGAAAAAAAACTGAACCAGACTTCATCTTCTCAATGACAGTCTTGCACTGGCTTTAAAACATAAAGGATAGACTAGTTTTTTAAGTCCTCAATATTTTAACACAACTGAGAATCTGCATTATCAAATGCAAAGGACTTTTATCAACATAATATCTGATTGTACCATCTTCCCTATCTGCACAGGATGAAAACAGCCAGTGGAATAAAGGCCATAAAAAGGTATTGGGGGTAAAAAGTCTGTTTGAACTTGTTTCTTTTTGTTTGGTTTGGTTTTTTTCAAGACAGGTTTCTCTGTAGCTTTGGAGCCTGTCCTGGAACTCACTCTGTAGACCAGGCTGGCCTCAAACTCACAGAGATCCACCTGCCTCTGCCTCCTGAATGCTGGGATTAAAGGTGTGCGCCACCACCGCCAGCTGGACTTCTTTACGAAAGAAAGGACCATGTGCAGGAACATGGTAAAAAAGTAGGGCCTAGAGCCTAGTTTTGAACTCTGCCACTTAGTGAAGCTGAAACTTTATTTTCCCTTAGGACTGGCACATGCCTCTGGAATGAGTTAGGGAGTCCTGGGTATCATCATAATGCATAGACAGACTGTAAACACAAAGCAAGGATTTCGGTGCTCCCTGTGAAACTAGGTGGTCCTCCTTGGCTTAAACCTGGATAATGTCCACTCTTGTTTTCTGAGACCCTGGAGGCTTCAGACTCTCTGCCTCGGGAGTCCTCAGCTGGAAAGCAAAGCTGAGGACCACAGGCCTTACCCCCAGGACTGCCCACTGTTGAAATGAGAAAACCTATACTATATGCCTGGAGATAGGCAGCACTCAGTAAAAAAGTTATTTCAGAAAAAGAGGTCATAATCAAATATACAACTCAGAAAGAGAATTCCAGTATCAGTCTATAGGGCAGTCTGGATAAAAGACCATGAGTAAGGAGATATAGCTCTTTCCTATTCCACAGCTCAGAAGAGCCAAAAACACTGGAGAATTTTATCTGCCCCTCAAGATATGGGGCACCAGTATGGGTCCCTAACAAAGAGACCATTAACATTAAATTACATCACAGAAAAATACACAACATAGTGTGAAAATACACTTAACATAAAAATTATACAAAGTACTAACAACATTACAGGAATAACTTACTGTCTCAAAAAACAGTTCCATCATACGGGTTCTCTTTTCTTCAGCACTCAGTCCTTTTTTCTTTGACTAAAGCATAAAACAAAAAAGCATTAAAAGCTGCAGTTTTAAACTAGCATTTGACAACAACTGGGCATTCAACATTATCTTAACAGCTCTGTGATTTTCTCTAATATCGACAGGTTTGTCCCTCAAGGCTGGCCTAAACACTCACCTTCAACAGCCCTCTAAGTAGGGATGGTCACTCTTCCTACACAGTGACAGCAATAACTCTTTGTGGAAAGTTTACTTTGGTTTTTTGAGACAGGGTTTCTCTGTGTATCTCTGGCTGTCCTTGAGTAGACCAGGCTGGCCTTGAACTCAGCAAGCCACCTGCTGCTCTGTCTCCCAGTGCTGGGATTAAAGGTGTATGTTGGCCTGGTGGTGGTGGTGGTGGTGGTGGTGGTGGTGGTGGTGGTGGTGGTGGCGGCGGCGGCGGCGGCGGCGGCGGCACACACCTTTAATCCCAGCACTCTGGGAGGCAGAACCAGGTAGATCTCTGTGAGTTCGAGGCCAGCCTAGTCTACAGAGCAAGCTCTAGGAAAAGCACCAAAACTATACAGAGAAACCCTGTTTTGAAAAACAATAAACAAACAAATAAATAAATAAAGGGGTATGTCACTACACCCTTTGCAGAAATTTAGTATTTATAAAATGAACCAATGAAAAGCCACTGTATTAACTTTCAAAAGGCTTACCTTTTGAAAGAAAACAGACAGCCACTTATAACCAATGAACAGCTACATGCACAATTTGTTGCATAAATGCCCAGGATGGAACTGATTAGTCCCACTGGGGAAAGGAGGCATGTTAATCTAGAAGGCTAGAGATGAAAAGGATCTGGTCAAACTGGGAAGGGGGGCGGGGCGTCTTGTGCAGATCCCATGTAGAGGCTGTGTTAGGGACGCACAAGTCAGGCACTGAGACAGTTATTGTTTGGACTGTGAGGAGGGATTAAAAAAAAAGATACAATTCAAAAAGTCGTCTGGAGACAGATTACCGAGGCTAACCCGGAAGAGAGTGGATCCTACCAATACAATGACTAAGTGCTGAGGACTTTCTAAAGCTGAGGAGGGACAAGGTCAGAGTTAAACTGGAGTGTAAGAATGGTAGGTAGCAGGGGCTTGTGAAAGCTGAGCAGTTAAAAACCAGAGGACAGGGTTCAATTTCCAGCACTCACATGCTGGCTCTGTCTGTAATTCCGGTCCCAGGACATCTGTCCCTCTCTTCTGGCCTCCCTGGGCCGTAGGCATACACATGGTGTACAGACATACACACAGGCAAAACATCCATATACATAAGTTCTTTAATATTTTTAATATTTTAATAGAAAGAAAATGAATGGTGGTAGCAGCATGTAAGCTCAAGTAAGAAAAAAACCCATCCAGATAGAAAATGGAAGCCTGTAAATACCTGTAAATCTTCATCTAATTTAAAATAAGATAAGCAGTATGTAACTGAGATATAACTATTATTATATATTATATATAGTACATATCAACTTACATTCAAACTAAACTAAAAGAGGAGCCAAACATCTTTAATGCAATAATTACAAGAAAAACAAACAGTGTGAGAAACATCACTTGTCTGGGATTAGGGATTTATTTATTATTTATTTTGGGGGTACGGGATGCTATGGACCACATGTAGAGGTCAGAGGAAAGCCTTCCAAAGTTGGCTTTCTCCTTCCTCTGTGTGGTTCCAGGGATTGAACTCAGGTAGTCAGGCTTAGAACGAGCACGGTACCCATTGAGCATCTCACCGGCCCTAAAATGGAAGTGTTTTGCATCCTTCTCAAAAACTGCACAGGATCATATTGTTTCCTTGGTAAACACGAACAAGTGTCTATTCACAACCAATAGAGAACAGATGACAGATCAAAATAGGGACACCACCCAAGTCCAACTTGGTGAACCCATGAGTTTTGTTGGGTGTGGGGGACTGTGGGAGACCAGCTCTGACCAGCTCCCACCTTTCAAAGGATTCTTGGGTGGAGGAGAGAGGAATGAAGAAATACTAGATAGATAGACCTAGACGATGAGGAGAAAGACAGACACACAGGATAGCTTCGGGAGGACCTGGGTCAATACCCAACAGCCTTGTCCTTTATTCAAAAGGGCTTTTTATAATATGCCAAGGGAGAGGCAAAAGACCTCCCCCTTGCTAGATCAAAGCACAATGTACATGAAAATGTAGACCCTTTCAAACACCTAGTAACCACGCCTGTGGTCAAATCATCACTTTACGCAGCACTGCTGAGTAAAGCAAGCTTAGATTCTCTGACCCTGAGGAAGGTCTCACTAGGAAGCCTCTGTGGGTCCCCACAGTTGGGGTTAGTTACTGGAATATATAAGGATTTACAGGAGCAGAAATGACTCAAAGATAGCTGCACCACCAAAGCCCACCCTAACATGTGTGACAGTCCATAAAACTGATAACCTGGAGCACAGTAGACAGCCTGCAGAACCCCAACAGGTTTCAGAGTGTCTTAGTGTGAGCCTCTTCCAGGCAGCTAACCTGGCCTTCTTTCTTCTAGGTTACTACACCCGTCCCTGCTCGCTTCCAGCTGCTGGGCTTGCCTGAGAGTGACTCTGCTGTCTTTACTGCTTATATACTCTATGGGAGTGCCCTGCCTAGGTCAATTTCAGGGACTTCCGGAAGCTATTTTGAATTGTTTACTTCCTGTCTTAATTTAATGAGCCTTCCTGCAGGATTGAGTGTTTCACCTCCCCTTAGATCAGTGGTTCTCAACTTTCCTAATGCTGCGACCCTTTAATACAGTTCCTCATGTTTGGTGACCCCCCCCAACCATAAAATTTTTTCATTGTTACTTCATAACTGTAATTTTGCTACTGTTATAAATTGTAATGTAAATATATGATATGCAACCCCTGTGAAAGGGTCATTTGACCCCCAAAGGGTTGCTACCCACAAGTTGAGAACTGCTGCCTTAGACCATACTGTTGCTTCACCTCCATGTGAATATCCTGTCCTGAAATCTCCTGTCTTACCTGCCTTTCCACATCCGACGTCTTAAAGAGTTTCTCCAAGATGGAAAGTTTTAACTTTGGAGGAAATTACTACACAACAGATCATAGGAAAATAAACTGCTTGTTAAGAAATAATAGGATAAAGACCGATTCTGTCCAACCAAAACCCTGTCAGAAAGCATCACTCTCCAGCACTTGAGAAAAGAATCTTGGAATGCCATTCTGTATTTCTTCTGGTAAAATCAGAAACTCACTCATTTCCACAGCAACAAGATTATGTAGTGTTTCTTGATGAGCATGTTTGTATAAGTAAGCAGCCTCCAAGTTCACATTTTTTTCCCTCTGTCCCTCTGGAACACAGCACTCCCCAGGGATCCTGAGCCCTTCCTCTCCTCAAATCTCTTCTTTGATCTTATCTTCTTTAATTTTAATTAATGCTGTGATGAGACCACAGATCTTTATGTCTGGCCCTGAATATGCTCCTAAACTTCCATCTCATGTATCTACCTGCCTGCTGGACAGACTTCAAACTCAAGTGGTCCAAACTGAATCCCTCTTCTCCTACACACTCCAAACCTACTATTGTACACTTAAAGAGTCTCAGAAACACTTTTGACCTATGCCAAAGGCCTGGCAGGCATCATCCTAAGTGCCTTCATCTCTTTACCAACTACCAAGTTCTGTCCACACTGGTTCTTAAATATTCTCTAATACAGTGGTTCCCAACCTTCCTAACACCATGACCTTTAATATAGTTCCTCATGTTGTGGTGATCTCCAATCATAAAATTATTTTCCTTGCTACTTCATAACTATAATTCTGCTCCTGTTATGAATCACAATGTAAAAATCTTTGTTTTCCAATGGTCTTAGGTGACCCTTGTGAAAGGTTATTCGACTCCCCCCAAATGGGTCATGACCCACAGGTTGAGAACCATTGCTCCATCATGTTCTGCCTGGTCTACCCTATTACCTCTGCCTGGATTCAAGCCTTCATGGCTATCTCTTGCAACCTGTTTTCAACTGCCTAGACACACTTTTGTCTCGTCCTCTAAATTCAGCTTTCACACCACAGAAGAAACAAATCTGACTATGCAGCTCCCTTGTTTAAAACCTTTTGATGGTCCCAACTTTCATAATTATCCAAGTACCCTAATAGGATATGGAAGGGCCCCTATCACTTGACCCCAACCTACTACTTTGAGTAGCTCCCCACCCCACCCCAAATTTACCATAACAAGGTGAAACACTATGCAACTTGGGTTGTAATAATAAAATTATTTCCAGAATTCTCTACCGGAAGCATTCTCTCATTTCTGTGCCTTGTAGAAACAGTTCCTCTACCTAAAACATCTCTCCTCTGGCACACTCAACACTCCAAAAGGTCACCCAAAGCCTAGTTGAGCAGTCTCTCCAGAAAGACTTCCCTCCACTGCACTCACAGGCAGAGCCTCTGTTCCCACGGCACCACGTTTCCATCACATCATCTACTGCACTGAAGAGAGTTGATTGCTCTCAGCAGACTGAGAAAATTCAGAGTATCTACTGCCCTTTGGCCTCTCTGGGTTTAGCAGACCGGGTAAGTTAGTCGAGCAAACATACAGGCCAGCCCTGAACATCAAGACCACAACCAGCGAAGGTGCCAACTCTACAGCTCCAAGCTGCTCAAGCTCAAGCTCCGAAGCCCACAACACTCCCAACATACAGCTCAGGAGGACTGAAGAAGCAGGAAAGCCAGCAGTCAGCACCTGGCTAGCAGAGAGAAAGCAGAGCACTCTGCCATGTAAACAAGCTCCGGAGCTGTAGAACTGCTGTTAAATTTATGGTGCAGAGCTAGAATCCAGGGGTGTTTTATAATCCCCTCCACACTGCTCTCTTGCAGTATCTGAGCCAACAATGAAGTTCACACCCAGCTAAGCTTCCCATGCTAGTGGGCCTCAAGGATGGCAGGGCTCTGTGGGAGAGGTGGAAATCTCTTTAGAGTAGTGTACCTTTGCAAGGCTCTAGGGACTTGGACCTAACTAAGACAGCAAGAGAATGAAGAAAAGATAGACGACAGAAGGATGCTCAAAGAGAAAGCTGGGGTTGGGTGCTCTGGACTCTGGGATAGAGAAACCGTAGCACTCCAGAAGCCCAGTGTGTTCAGTGAACAGAGAGGCAGGTGACTTCATGTAATACAGTGGTTATTACATATAGATAAACAAGGAGCCTGGGCTATTATATACATCTGAACGGAGAGGCAGGTGACTTCATGTAATACAGTGGTTATTACATATAGATAAACAAGGAGCCTGGGCTATTATATACATCTGAACAAGGAGGCAGGTTTAGCTAGTCTTGGTAACAAAGAACAGCCTCAGTAAGCGAGCAGTCTTCAGGCCATAAACACCCAGAAGAGACTAAAGCTACAGTTGTACATTTTCCACACACTGTCAAAACTTGTACTGGGTCTCCCTGGAAAGACTTTGCCATCCATCTACGCCTGAGGCTATAGTGTCTTTGGTGTGGCCATGCACATCAACAACACACATCCACTCAGGATGTCATTCATTCAAGGCACCGTCAGCTCCCTTCATTAGGGCTTTATCATGCAGCTAAATCAGAAGAAAACAGATCCTAAATTTGGGGGCAAACCTCCTAATATTTTGGTTTATAAACAGTACCTGTAAAGTCCTTTCAATTCCCAGAGGCACACAACGAGAATCTAACGGCATGTCCTGGGGAACACAGTTCAGGAAAGCTCTTACTACTAAACATCTGTAAAATCCATTCCAGGAAGGCAGATGAATTGTGCCACACATTTATATTACTTTCAGGCTGATTTACTCCTCTCTCTTTTATAATAGTTATTACTGATCACATCTGGAAACCACCAAGGGCAGATTTAAAATACCTAACGTAAAAAGGGCATCCAACTGACGCTACAGACTTCCTCAACAAGAAAAATAACAAGGACTCGGTAGTTAAAACTGGGGAGGGGATCTCCTCAATGCCTTCCTATGAGTAAGGGGACTCAGAGCCACCTGAGGTCTGTGACACTTCCTTTTTGACTGAAGTACTTTAAGGTGCTTTTTTGAGCCTTGTATCTAAAGTATCTTCTCCAATAAGTAGTTACAGAATTCCTAATATCAGCCCTGTTGGTCATTTGTAATAACATTCTGAAAAGTTAAAAAGATGTCATGTCACTCTCAAAGCTGATTTTCTCCGATTTCAAACCGTAGGCCTATGCTTACAATTGTTTACCTAACAAGCCCAGTCAAATCAAAATCATTCTTAATCCAGGATTAGTAAAGAGGTCAAAAGTTTAACTTTGACCAGAATCACACTGAACGTTTTCCTTGATCTTTATTACTATAAAAACAATAGCAAGTACCTATGTGAAGAGTTAACAGCCATTACATCCCTTGGCAGTAGGCAATGGCCCAATAAAGAGGGTTAGGTAAGAGGGTAAGGCCGGCACATCAATCATGAATAGTTCCTGTAGTCGGGCACTTTAATTCTACAAAGAGTAACATGATAACGCGAAGCACTGCTAACAACACGGTTGTTTTTGAGTCTGGTCCTGGGGCTCTTTGGGCCATTTTATGCCCAGGTGGCCCGGTAGTTAGTTTAACCACAAAGAAGCCGTTATCAGTTATAATTACAGCTGGGCAAGTTTCTTCAAATAAATGCCCTACAACCTGATCCTTGTCCACCCTTTGTAACGGCTACTTAACTAAATTAAGATATTAAAATCTCGGGTCACTTTAACGACACACTGATACTCTGTCGCCAGAAGCTGAAAGGCATGGCAGGAAACTTTGAAGGCGGATGAAAATGACCTAATGCGCAGAAAGTCATTAAGTTCGAAAAGATAAAGGTGACCGGGAGTAAGCCAGGCCTGGCCGGCACACAAGGGTCGGCCCCACCCTGAAGCTGAGCGGGCTGAGTCCTGCCCTTGACTTAGAGCCAGCCAGGGGGACTTTCACTGCCCTGATCCCTGCAGCAGGGCTACGCCGGGCCGCGGCTGGGGTGACGGGGAGCGCCGTGCCTGGCCTGTACGAGGTCCCGGGTTCTAATCCCAGCAGAACCGAAGGGCGCTGAAAACTTGGGCGTCAACTCGGGCGCACACACATGCGCCGTGGGGGGCTCAGCGGACCCGCCCCACTTCCCGGGCTCTGGGCTTCGGTTCCAGAACGCTCGGGTTCAGACCCAGAGCGGCGCGGGCGGCGGTCAGGGCTCGGGCGCAGCAGGAAGTGCGGGGCCTGGCCAGGCGCACCCCCCGCCGCCGCCGCCGCCGCCGCCGCCGGCCCGAAGCCCGGGGATGCGCGCGTGGCGGGCTCGCTCTTACCATGGTGCGCGCGGCGGCCTCCGGGTTTGACTCTGGCGCCAACAGCCGCGTCGGGTGGGAAGGGCCGGAGGAAGTGCAGGGGGAGGTCGCAACGACCCCTGGCGGCCCTGAGAAGGCTGCAGGAGCCGAGGGAGGAACCGGGCCGGGGCGGGGCCTGAGATGACAGGCAGCGCGGTGAAGGGCGGGACCTGGGAAATGATGGGCAAGGAGGGGGCGGAGCCTGAGGGGAGGGGCCTGAGATGATGAGCAGGGCGGGGAGGGGAGGAGCCTAAGAGGACTGAGACCAAAAGGACCTGCTGGGTTGGCGAGCGTGAACGTGGAATGGAAAAGTCGGGCCCCCGGGTGCGGGCTGGGGTAGGGCAGGCTGCTGTGCCCTTCCCGTGCCTCTGGGGTTGCAGAGCTGCTTGCTACTTAAGTGTTCAATGTGGCTTTTGTTTTTCTTTTTAAAAGGCAACTTTGAGTCTTCGCTTTTAAGTGTGTTTTTTTGGCTTAAAAAAAAATGGGGATTTGGCTGCAGGAAGTGAGTACGTTTATAAAAGATTTTTTTTAATTTTAATTTTTATTATTATTATTGTTTTAACTTTTCGAGACAGGGTTTCTCTGTGTAACCCAGGCTGCCCTGGAACTTGTTTTTTAGACCAAGCTGGTTTCAAATGAAAGGCATGTGCCTTTAAGGCTCCTAGCCTTAAAAGGAATTCTTAGACACAGTGGTGCCGGTGTGCTGTATTGTGAGTGAATCGTAAGTATTCTGGTTCTACTGATTGTAAGAGCTTAGCAGAGAGTAAGTGGGGGCTTTCTAAATTATTCTAACAACTACTGTTGTAGTCGTTACTGTCTCTCAGAGTTTCATTAAAACCTTAATTTCATAAGATGGGGTGAAGGTGAGTAGCAAAAATGTCCAAAGCTCCTACAAAGGAAAACAATAATGGGGGGTTTATAATGAGTATGTATCATACAAACCTGCTTGCCATATTCACACCATGACAACAGGCATAAGGAGGAGGTGACCCTGTCAGTTACATGGCATGGAGCTTCCATCACATAGATGTTATTAACACTTCCTAGGGTTCTTAATTTGCTCTGTATTTCAATTATTCTTTTGAGTTTCCTTTTCAGTCCTGGGATTCCAGGTCAGGGCTTCCTGACAGCAAGGGCTTTCTGTCACCCTATGCTATTATTATTATCATCGTTGTTGTTATTTTATTGAAAATAAGCTTTATTAGATCAAGTTAACAACTATATACAGAGACAAGCAATTTTAGTCATTTTCCTTTTGATCATCTTAGAGTAGAACTGAAATCTGTGTACAGTCTTAGTATGAAAGTTTTCCAGGTGTTTGTTGGGGTTGGTAGGTTGATCTTCTATACACGTAATTTATGCATTTTTAAAGTCTGACTCCAGAACACAAGAGTCATTCAAATGCTTGAGCAAAACGTCCATTGATTAGAACTTACATTGTATAGCAGACAGACCAGCGAATGAGTAAAGTAGGCTGCGTTAAAGTCCCCAAAGTTGTGTGAGCTTATGGAAAGAAACAAGACAATCTGAGTGCTCCACAGAGCAGGTAAGCAGGGGATCCTTGGCTCTGGAAGACAGTTTATAACACTTCATGCATGCCTTTTAAATCCATACTTTAAAAGAACCGGAGTCAGTCCTAAGTACTTAAAATACAAATCCTTATAAACAAACTGCAAAATCCCCAACCTTTGGAATTACAGGTTCTGAGTCTTGTATACCATGGGAGGGAAAAGCTGACGAGTTAACTGATTTGAAAACAAGAGTTTCATCCACACAAGAAGATGAGAGGTACTATCTCATCAAAAATGGGAATCTTCTGAGGTCTAACTAGGAGGCTAGAATCTGGCACCCCATTCTGTTTCAGCCAAACAGGCCCCAACAAGTCCTCAGGCCAAGTGATGTCTCCTTTCGTTTCTCAGTGATGGTCTTGGTGGTCTGATCTCTTCCTCCAATTATTCTGTGATGGCTAGCATGTCCACAGACTTACTCTGGCATACCTGGTGTACCCTGGATGACACCTGGCAATAACGGCCCATAGCCATCAGCAGCTAGCGGTGTCAGGAGGATGTTGCCATGTTAGTGGAACAGGGGCTTGGGATACTGGAACCCCAGTGACACTAGAAGGCTTCTCCGAGTTCTCTAGCTTTTAACACCTAGACAAGTAGGCTAGGATGGCCAGGCAGCAAGTCCCAGGGTCTGCTTGTCTCCGTCCCCCCAGGGCTGGGATTATAAATGCACAGCCCATTCTCAGCACTTCATATGGCTCTGTGGATGGGAAGTAGGTCTTCATACCTGCAAAGCAGGCACCTTTTCAGCCATCTCTTCAGACCCCTGTCCATGAACAAGGGGCTCTGTGTTTTCAGCTCACACCAGGCCCCATAAATAATGTAGCCAGCACTGTATTCATTTGTCTCAAGCCCATAGACTAGGGAGTTGTTGTTTTAAGTGCTAGAGTGAATCCAGGGCTGTCCCCGAGCAACTAGAACAGTATCTGGGTATTCTTTTGGTCATTGCATACTTGCAAGTGTAACAGCACTTTTAACATTGCTAAGTCTGAGTCTGTTTCATCAACTGGACTGTGAGCTCCTGAATGGTACAGGTTCTGTTGTTCATCTTTGTATATTTCCACTTTGCTAAGTGGAAACTCTAGTGTGCTCTGCATGCTTAGACTACAATGAGGCATAAAGACAATAGGCTGGTCAAAGACTAAACGTCTGTCTCCCTGCCCTGCCCATCCCCTCACTTCTGCACGGATAAACTATAGCTTTAACTGAACCCTGCTGCTCCAGAAAGGGTTGCAGCTGGCTTTATGTGAGATGTGTTCCAAGTGAATAGTCTGAGGTACCAGATGATGGGAGATGCTCCTCTCTAAGTCTGATAGACGCCAAAGAGCCCTTGATGGCCATGGGACCTGCTTGGAGAAGAGAAAAAGTAACAGGCAGGACACAGGAGCCCCAGGGCAAGCTGAAAGCCAGCCTGATCTACATGGTAAATTCCAGACCAGCCAGAGCAAAATAGCAAGACCTTCAAAATAACCCGAACAACAATAATAAAAGAGTGAAGAACAGAGATGAGAATTAATAAAATAAATATTATTATATAATCAGCAGCCAGGGATGTCAATTTGGGTCTTTATTAACTTCTGTTTCTTTATCTCTCCTTGTAAAGCTAACTTTGGCCTCCTCTTTCAGAGCTCCAGTCTGTTCTGAAATAGAACATTTGCACATGACAACTTGCACACAGAGACATTATCTGAGAAGTATTTTCTTGATTTGAGGTGGTAGTAAAAAGCTTCTCTGGGAAGATTAGGCATGTACACGTCCCCACACTGGACTTCCGAGGATGGTAATGTACTCCAGATGGCTTTATGGTTTGAAGTATACATTCAGTAGTTTGATATAATACAGAAAATTTTACTATGATGAACACTGTGTAAATAATTTCTTGTTGTGAGAAGTAATACTTGTAGTAAGGCCCCTCTTGAGTCACTGACCCTTGGAAGTTTCTGCCATGACCAGGAAAAGGCCATCTTATCTTGAAATTCTTTGAGGATTATAAGGACAACAATTCTAAGCAAACACACTGCCCACTGTGTCAGTATTTCCCCAACTCCTATTTCGTATACATCCTGGAAGCTGCCAGGTATTCAGCAACACAACCAACAAAAATAGTGGTCAGCTTTTTTTTTTTCCTTTTAGTCCAAACAGTTTAGCCAAGGTATTGCAGTCTTCTACATGGTACAGAACAATCCCCATTCCCTTCCACTCAGGGAACAATCTGTTAAATGAATATTCAGTCTGAAAATGGAGAAAACAAGCTTTATTATAATGATTTGAGATTTTTGTGCATGGTAACGATATACGCACGACTCTTGTTTCTCCTATGTTTCAAGACAGAATTAATTTAAAGTTTTATTATAGACTAAAGCATCCAAAATACTGTGGTACGTATGTAGCTACGAACATACAAACACATTGATGCACAGCGTCCATTCTTCTGTTTAAATAGGCAGTCAGCATTTGGATTCATAAACGAACATATGAGGAGGCTATATCATTAATGGATGGCAGAGAGTACAAGACCAGTGTTCTATACACAAAATGTATGAAACAGATCTGTAAAGGTGGAATGTACAAAATCTCCAAAGAAACAAAGAGGAAATGAACAGCCTTCATACTCATGGGCAGGCTCGGAAGGCTGCACAGTTGGGAATGATAGAATGTTAGGAGAGCATACTTGGTTGACACAACATCCCATGTTGTAAAGCAAAAGCGTCAAGGTTAAGGCTGTGTTGCTTTCAAAAGTTAATGGAAGTGCTGTACATTCATTGGAACAACATAGCTGATTATTAATCTCCTCTAGAATATCAATGAATAGCATCCACACATTCTCCACAAACAGACCACACAATCAGCTACCACACAGTACATCATTAGAAAGTGTTTTGAAGATTAGCTTCGTGATTTGTAGCTTACTGTCATTTTTAAAACAAAACCAAAAAAATCATTTATTTATACCAAACAAATTTATAATGGGCACTTCGTTTCTTTTATGGCAATACTAGATTCCTAGTTATCAAAAATATTAAAATAATTGTAAATTTTAAAACCCTGCAACATTTACAGAAAGTAACGGGATTAGGGCTTTATTGATTTTAAGGGCAATTAGATAAGGTTTGCATCAGAAAGCTTCAACTTTATCCTACTTGGAAAGGTCTTGTTTTAAAAATACTCACCAAAAACTTCCCTCTTCCCTTTTCAGAAGCTGGTGAATAGAGAGGCTGTCATAGAGTCCAAATGCACACCGAGACTTTTCCCATTTGAAGTGGTCTACAGGTGACCTGGTGTTGATCTGCTCTCTCCAGTTCCCTCCGTAGGTATTACCAAAGCATTTATGCTAACCCTTTCGAGTGAGGCTCCATCTGCCTGGTAACGTACTGCTCTTCCAGTTCATCCCCTGTGAGGACATACATACCCTGTACATGTAGTGGGAGCAGGTGTGCAGCAACTGTGGGGACCAGGCGTCCTTATTGCCTCAAATTTTGTCACGTTTAAGAGACTCAGGGGCTTGTTTAGTCATGGAGACTAAAGTCTCATCAAAATCTTACACATCGTTAAAAAACTGACAAACAGTCCTAAAGGCTTTCTAGTAGTGTGTTTCTGGATGGTCAAGTGACTCTCTACCACCCCGTGTCCAGCAGGGGAGGTTTATGTCGGAGAAGACACACTGTCATTAACCTATAAAACCTAACTGAAGCTATTTTGTCCTTAGTGCCCAAGGGAAATTTGAATGCTTACTTTCTCAGTGTATCATGAGTGTGTAACTGGTTCTGTACAGTTGACAAAGATAAATAACAGTAACAGCAGCCTAGAACAAAAAAGCCCCTTATTCCTAATAACCCTTCTTAGTTTACCAGAAACCATTCCCGTCAAGTGAGACAAGATTTCATTTAGATCTTGTCTATTTGTATCTCAGCAGCAGCACTTTCCCCCCAAAATATGCTTACCATGAAGAAATACAGTAAGTGCACACACACACACCCAATCGTAGAATGTCGTGTTTGCTGGAGTGCCCACTGCAGGTGCCTTAGTAGCCAATGGTGAAACAGATCTAGATTAAATATTCTTTCATTCCAGTTTGTACCAATATTCATGTATTAAAAAAACTTCCTTAATTTGTATTATTTCCTACTGAGATACCAAGCCTGATATGATATTTTATATATGAGATGATTGGTTTATGAGTTAATTTCTCAGTTCACAAATATCTCAGTGTTGCACAAAAAGAGCTCATTCAGTAAATTCATTTTCAAATTATTAGTTGCAATCTGAAGGCACATGTCAGTTGTAGAGCATGTGCCTAGCATGTCTGAGGCCCTGGATTCCATTCCAAGAGAAAAAAAAACAAAAAACAAAAAACAAAAAAACAAAAAACCTGTGGCAAATTCTTTAAAAAAAAAAAAAAATGTTTTCTGCTTGTGGAAATTAACTAAAATTAATTTACTCACTTAAAAAAAAAAAAAAACCTTTCTTTGAAATAGCCCAGAAATAATCCTGCAGGCAGACTATTAATAAACAGCACTACAGAATCCCCCTCGCCAGAATATAAGCTATAAGAGGACAGAGATGCCTGTCTCTTTCCCACATCCCTCAGGTCCCAGTGCCTAGATGCAGTCCTGGCCCTTGGTAGGAAGTTTGTCGATACAAATATTGAAGTTCATACTGAATGCTTGGGCTGCAGGAACAGCCTAGCAATAGAGCTCTTGCTTAAGCATTTCTGAGGCCAAGGGTTCCATACCCAAAATGAAGAAAAAAAATACATAAAGTCAAAACTTATTCCATGGTATTCAGAAGCAATCTTATTTTATCACTTCTTAAACAGGTATTGAATTTTATGTCTAATCACTGACAGGCTTGAATTTTTAAAACTCCACAGAACTAAAATAATAATAAGCTAAACCCAAATGTAAGTCTTCTGAAAATAAAGTTTTCCCCTAGGTGTTGATGTGGACATAATAAATTAAATAGACCATTGGAGGTAGTTAGATTTTCCCTTCTAAATTTTTTAACACTCCTGTATCAAGAACATTAGAATTTTAAGATAACAAGCCATAAACACCATCATATGTATGTAAGGGAAGTGTTTTCTTACAGTAAATACCTAAGGTGCTTTCAATGAAAAAAAAAAAACCCCAAAGCCATCATCAAACATGTCAAACACAATTTTCCTGTTTGGTAGAACTGAGTAGAAAATTCACCAGTGGAAACAGACCACGTCTTATTTTACAGTATCCGTGACAGGTAATGTTTCTCAAAAATGCATTTATACTTAAAGGTAACTCAAACTCAGTTTTTCAAGACGTCTTTTTCTTGTTTTCTTTCTTCCTTTTTTTCTTGAAAGCAAAAGAAGGCCATTTGCTGCCTGGAAGGTGGGCATCACCATCATGCTGGAAAGTGGCAACGTTTACACCCGCTGTGGGGCTCCTTCGCAAGGACAGCTTCAAATTGCAGCAGCCAGGGAATGTGCTGAAGGATGGCTGGGCAATGCTTCTGTCTGTCAGAGTGCTGCCTATTTCCACACACCAAGGATTCAACTATATATATATATATATACTTATATAATATGTATCATACATTCTATCTTACCTTAACCATGTATACTTGTCCCTTAATGCCTCTACTATTCATTAAACAATGATAAATAACCATAACATGCCCATACCTGTAATGCTCAACAGAACTTTGGTAACACTTGCTCTCTAAGGGGAAATCATTAATCAATCACATGCCTTTGGTTCACACCATCTTGTCCTCCAAAGGGCTGCTTATGGCTCTCTGTCCTAGGACACTGGTGTCCGACTACATGTGCTGACATTTTGCAGGAGGTAAAGCTTTCGCTTTCGTGATGTGGAAGAGGAAAGACATGTGAACACATGGCGCATGAACATGAGTTCTCTTGGTTACATTCCAGTGTGTTGATCTGAGGCTAGCAACCAAAGGGTCCCCCTTGCTTTTGCCATATGCCTTCTGAAGCATCAGGAATTTCAGGCTTTCCTGAAAATATATTTCATTTTCTGATGCAAGGTGAGCAGAAAGAGAAGGTGAGGAGAACACACAAAAAAGATCTTTGATCAAACCCAGAAAGGTTGGGAAATTTGCATTGATTCTGATGGGCTCAACTCAAGAGGGCCCTGAGTCAGAGCTGGGAGGATCTTGCAAGACAGCCTTAGATTTTTCTAAAGTCATTTATATGTGGTTGTTGATAACCAAAACAACAAAATGTCACCAGAGTAATAACATCTACTGTAAAAGTGAGGTTAGAAGGTCCCTTGGGTCTTGTGACCAAAGTTAAATAAAATAGGTAACTACAAGTTTTGTTCTTGGAAGCTCGATGCAAAGGCTACCATTCATTCACTGGTCAACAGATATGCTAATTCTTTTTAATGTCTGATTTGCAAAATTAGTTTAACTACATAAATCCCTGTCCTATGAGCCATAGTTCACAGGTGTAAAACTTTGCAGTTTGTATAGATTCAATAGAAGAGATTCTTTTTAAATCCTAAAAGTGAATTACGGAAATTGGATAAGCAGTTTTTAAGGAAATTGTTACATTCAGAAATAACCTTGGAAAGTCCACCAGCAGTTCTTCCTAGTATGAAAAGTCCTATTGTAATCTGGTCCCACATTGAAAACTCTGTTCCAGTTTCTAGTGCAAGACCTCAGTGCAGGGGTGTCCGCTGTTACTGTAAGTACCGATAGACCTTGAAACAGTGGTTTCCAGAGTCTGCAACCACAACATGGCCATCTGAAGTTAGGGCCAGGCCTTGGGGGCCATAGAGGGGGTCAGCTGATGTGTTGATATAGGACAAAAATGATCCACTCCCATCAAAAACCTGCACAAACACAAAATCGGAGTGTCATGAAAGTTACATATGCCAAAGAACACGTATTAAAAAAGCATGTAAAGGACCTTCTGGGTTGTCCAGGCTGCTGCACACACATGTTATTTGGTTGGATCTGGAAACAGCTATGAGGTGGCTTCTGGGAACATCCATAGTATATTTCCTGAAAAGATTAGCTCTGTGTGTGTGTGTATGAGTATGTGTGTGTATGTGTGTGTATGTGTGTGTATGTGTGTGTGTGTGTGTGTGTGTATGAGTATGTGTGTGTGTGTGTGTATGAGTATGTATGTGTGTGTGTGTGTGTACGAGTATGTGTATGTGTGTGTGTGTGTATGAGTATGTATGTGTGTGTGTGTGTGTGTGTGTGTGTGTGTGTGTGTGTGTGTGAAACTCTCCCTCGGCATGAGCAGCACCTCCTGGTGGTGGTGAAGACATAACAGGTCTGAGAGAGGTCACTGCTTTTGGCCCCTGCCTTCTGCCCTGGCTAGTAAGTGCATCTACCTCATTGTCGCGGCCACTTCCTTTGCTCACATTGGAACTCAGCTTCTTTTTCTTGTTTTTTAATTTTTGTTTTTCAAGTCAAGAGTTTCTGTGTAGCTTTGACTGTCCTGGAACTCACTCTGTAGACCAGGCTTTCCTCAAATTCAGAGATCCTCCTGCCTCTGCCTCTTGAGTGCTGGGTTTAAAGGCGTGTGCCACCATTGCCTGGCTGGAGCCCAGCTTCTTTAGCCTTCCAACACAGGCTGAAGAAGACCTGAGGGTCTCTTAGAATCTTAGAATCCTCTAGGTCAGTGGTTCTCAACCTTCCTAATGCTGCGAACTTTAATATAGTTCCTCATGTTGGGGTAACCCCCAACTATACAATTATTTAATTGCTACTTCATAACTATAATTTTGTTACTGTTATGAATCATAATGTAAATATCTTATAGAAGGATACCTGATATCTGACCTTCAAAGAGGTCTCGACCCACAGCTTGAGAACTACTACTGTAGGGCCTAGAGTAGGCCCTAGTTGCCAGATTGGGACCACTGAGGCAGCAGCCTGATAGACTAAGAAGGCTACCAGCTTCTTGGTCTCTTTAACATACATATGACTATGGCTGGACTTGCCCATCTGAGGCATGGAAGTCAATGTAATAATTCCCTTTGTGACATGCACTCAATCCATGTGCTCTGTCCTCATGAGGACCCTAACACACAACCCTTGTTTCCGTTTACACTTGTCTGGTTTTCTCCCCTGCTCCCTCTGTGACTGGAGTCACTGACACAGAACTTGTTGGTTGTGCATCTTATATTACTGTGGCTGTCACATGCACAATGACAAAACAGAGATTTCACTTTTCCTTGTTGACGTCTGTAGTTCAATGTGCCCATCTGGAGAGGCAACAGCTTAAAGTTGCCTAACTCTGAGAGTCCATGTGGTTCTGCTGTGATGATAGGCGCAGATCAACTCATAACATTTCCTCTTTCACAAGTTCCCAGGTTGGTTTCTTTGCACCATTTTGTTTGGCCCACTTGGAGTTTTAAGAAGCAATGTAATTAGGCAGATGCCATGAGGCCACAAAATACAAACAACATCTGTGGGCCTTTGTAACTTGCCTAGCTCCTGCCTATTAAAGTATCGGACCTTCCTACCCACCACGATGAGACCACTGATAGAGATCTCTTTTGAGACAGGGTCTCATGTAGTCCAGGCTAGCCCCAAACTTGTTATGTATTCAAAGATGACCCTAAGCTGCTGACCTTTCTGTCTCTACCTCCCATGTCAATGCCACCATGCTTACTCAGTCCTGGGGATTGAACTCAGGGCCTTGTGCATACTAGACAAGCGCTCTACCAACTGAACTACATACATCTTCATCCCAGAATGTCTCTGCTAATACAGAATTCTGTAGGGGTAATTAAGCAATATATATACATATATATGTATGTGTGTATGTATATATCTGAAATAAAAGCATGTTGCATCACACTGATATTCTCTATTTTCTTTTAACTGTGTATTACACAGGGGATTCATAGAAAAAGGAAAACTCTAATATAGTAATTATATGTATAGTATACCCATGTATATGTTTGGTTTGAAGTCAGTCAAGCTGTGCTTGAACTCTCTACATAGATGAAGACAACCTGAACTGCCCCTTTCTTCCTCTGTTTCCCCATGTGCTGGGGTTATGAGCAAGTGTCTGGCTTTGAATGTTTGCTTCTTAACTGGCACATTGAATAAAAAGAAACAATGATAGCAATAATGGAAATAATAGTGTGGGGTGTCTGGAACAACTGTAATGAGACCTGAACAGTGTGTGTGTGTGTGTGTGTGTGTGTGTGTGTTTGGTTTTTCTTAGTGACAATAAGAGGTTTTACTAAAATTATTGCTTGTTGCCTGTGTTCACAATTAAGAAAAACGAGCCTTCACTTTCAGATTAGTAAAACATCCAAGCAGTACTTTTTTGTTCAAAGGCTCTCTTGAATCCTGTCTATGAACCCTTTAGAGATCTGAGGAGAACAACATTCAAACCAAAAAAAAAAAAAAAAAAAAAAAAAAAATAGCCCCTGAATTAGAGAACTCTACACTAATGATGTCACCTTCTGTCTACCTTTCCATATAGAGTGTTCGGTCCTTCACATGAGATTATCTACAGTGTTATGACTTAACCAAGAAGGAAGACCATCCTAGGTCCTGGGATGGGTAACTTTTCACTGTTAACCATGTCGGCCAACTGTACTCCTTTGCATCTGATGTACCTGGATCCTGCTGTTGCCCCAGTCAGCCACAATGATATTTCCATTTGAGTCCACCGCTACGCCTGTTGGCGCATTAAACTGCCCATTTCCTTCTCCATTGGAGCCGAACTTCAACATGAATTCTCCTTCCTGATTAAATACCTGTACAAAACATTGAAAGACTCTTTTATTTAAAATAGCCAACCCTATATTGTTTAAAAAATAGCCATCTGAGCAAGTTATTTATAACAAGTCCTGTGACTTGAGAAGTCTGAGAAAAGTGGTCTATAGACTAGACTTTGTCACTTGTGGTTCCCAAATCATATGCGATCTCATTTATTATTTATTAATTGACTCTTCTTTTTTCTGCCATTTACAACTGGTTACTAAATACCTGTACTGATTTTTTTTATAAATTACAAAATACTATAAAAATATAAGATGTTATGAATAGAGCTGAAAATATTTTTAAACAATACTAAATATTATTCTATCTTCAAATAAGTAGTTTTATTTACTGAATAAATGAAAATAGGTACTATGTTTCTACAGGATGGATTGTCATTCAGTTTGGATCAGGTTTTCGTTAGGCCAAATATTCATGACTTATTATCGTTTTACTATACAATATAATAAGAAGAAGGCTGAATGGCGTACTTAGAACAAAGACTTTTATGTGTGCCAACGTGTGCACAAATATACAGTGGTCATGAGTGAAGAATAACAAGGCTGTTTTATCTATTTCAGAAGGTATTTTAGTTAAAATAGAGAGTTTATAAATTCTAAAGCCACCATGATTAGAACCAACAGAAGCTATTTCAAGTGCAGGATAAACAGAACTCTTAAGCAAATGGTCTCATGCCTGATATGACTGATCAATTGGTTACTGTGGTTTACTGAATGTTCTTTTTTGTAGGGGGAGGTGGTGTGTGCGTGTGCGTGTGCGTGTGCGTGTGTGTGTGTGTGTGTGTGTGTGTGTGTGTGTGGTTTGTCAAGACATGGTTCTCTGTGTAACATCCTTGGCCGTCCTGGAACTCACTTTGTAGTCCAGGCTGGTCTCAAACTCACAGATATCCTCTTACTTCTGCCTCCTGAGTGCTGGGATCAAAGGTGTACGCCACCACACCCAGCTTTACTGAATGTTCTTATTACTAGTGTTACACTATACCTATCAAATATAGATTAGAAGTTTTGGAATGAAAAATTTAATGACAACATTAAATACATTTAATTAATTACACTAATGTATTTAATGACAACACTATTGTAAACAATTTCATCCTGATGTTTCACATGATACTTAATGGCTCTGAAATATTCCTGGGATGTTATTGTAAATATCCATTATGGTGATGCTTAGATGTATGGACATATTAGCTTACAAATCAAGAAGTGTTATGGGAGCTGGAGAGATGGCTCAGAGGTCAAGAGCATTGGCTGCTCTTCCAGAGGTCCTGAGTTCAATTCCCAGCAACCTCCTGGTGGCTCACAACTATTTATAATTAGGTCTGGTGCCCTCTCCTGGCATGCAGGCACACATGCAGTCAGAATACTGTATACATATAAATAAATAAATCTTAAAAAAAAAAAAAGTGTTATGGTCAGGGCACCTTTAAAGGTTGCTCACACTTGGACCTCAGAAGGTTCACAGCTCTGAGCACAGACCTGATTTGAGGATGACCTTTGAGTTGTCTTTGGCTCCTTAGAAACAAGCACAGCCAGCTCTTGCTAACACACTAGGTTATAAATACCAGGGTAGGCTGGGTATGCAGCAGGTACACTTGCCTAGCACATATGAAAACTTGAGTTTTATCTTTAGCAATAAGAAAAAAGAAGGAAAGAAGTGAGAAAGGGAATAGAGGCGGGAGGGAAAGATGGGGAGAAGGGATAGGAAAAAGAGGAAGTGTTTAAAAGGCTTCCTCAATTCTTAGTCACATAGCCATTTTTACACAACGCTGTAGCTTTAAATTCCAGTGAGCAGGTGTTTGTGTTGGTGAAGACACTGTTATCCTATGCTCTTTCCATTATTAATTCCTACACGTGGTCTTGGTGGTCCTTGCTTACTTTTTTGACCCAGTATATTTTTCTTGCATAGGTGCATCTACTTCATATTGGGACAAAGAATGCTTTATTTCTGTTGTTTGTTTGACTTTTTTTTAATGTTCATTGAAGACAGGGTCTCAATACGTAGCCCAGGCTAGCTTCAAGTTTCTGATCCTTCCTGCTCCCGCCAACACCTCTGCCTTCACCTTGTGAGTGCTGGGAATTGCAGGCATACACACCGTGCCTACCAGGCTTAGTTGTCTTGTGATTATAACAAAATCCTTGTGGTACCTCTGCTCACCTGCATTTTGCTTTCCTCGGCCTTAGCTACCTGCAACTGTGGCAGGGAAGGAAGTGGGAAATTCCAGAAATAAATCACAGTTTCAAGTAACACCTACAGTAGGCTGCCGTTACAACTGTTCTATTTTATAAGTTATCACTGTTAATTGCGGCTATTGGACCTCAAATGTGTCTTCAGAGGTCCATGTGTTGAAGGCCCACTCCTCCAAATGCAGGGACGCTTGCTCAGACGCTTACTTTCCAGGAAGTAAGTGGATCCTAACTCTCAGACCTCATCAATGAACTAATTCGCTGATGGGTTCATTACTGAACGGACTAGTAGGAAGGAGGTGGCAGAAACTGAAGGCAGCCTGGCCTGTCTGGAGGAAGTAGGTCACAGAGGTGTGCTCTTGGAGGACAGCCGTGCCTCAGCCTCTCTTCAGCTTTGTTTCTGCAAGTGACTATGACTGAAACTCTGAGGCCATGAACCGAAGGACACCTTTGCTTGACGTTGTGATTCTCTGGTATTTTATCACAGCAACAGAGAGCTGACACAATTGCTTTTTGTATCGTATTTATGAGTTAATTTTATCACAAGTATGCATGCACAGGAAAAACATAGTTATCTATAGAATCTGGACTATTGGTGGCTATCTGTGACTTGGTATCCACTAGAGGCCTAAAACATATCCCCCAATTCCACTGTGGAGCAGGTTGCTAAAACAAAACAAAACAAAATAAAAACAACTATAGTAGACTACTTATTAACTTTGATTTATAGATTTACATTTACTAGGCAAGAATCACCTGAACTGGGGCTACTGTTAACTGCTCTAACATGGGAAACAAAACCCACACGTCCCATGCAAGAGCTGTCAGAGAGAAAAAAAAAATAAAGCAAATGCTATGACGCTCTTAAGATGAAAAGTGAGCTTAAATAATTGAAATAGCATCTCTATATCCTGAAACCATCACTTCTGGAACTTTAATAGTTACAAACATGTATATTTTATGCTTCCCGGCTTATGTCATCTAGTCACTCACACATTTCTCGGAAGAAGACAGTCTAAGAGCTGAAATAATTTTTATGGCTTTGCTTTTTGTATGTGGATGAAGTTGTTGTTTAATAACATTGGCATTAATTCTTTCCTGATCTCAAAATCCTGCTCCTGCTGACTGTCACCCCTACTTCAAAGTTTCCCCTGACCGTCATAACTGGTTCCTCCATCTTGGTGCAGGGGATTGAACCCAGCACCTGTAACATGACAAGCATGGACTGTACCATGCACCTGCATCCTCCAGCCCTCAGGAAATCTCCTCCCTCTGTCGCCATTTCTGTGCATTTCATGCGTCGCTACCTGCCTTGCATTTTGGTTACTTAAAAGGCTTTCTTTCTTTCTAGAGAGTCAGTCAAGGCTAGTAACTAGGAGTCCTTCCATATACTGATACCAGGCTGGTTTACACAGGCTACCTGAATTAATGGGCAGGCAAAGCTTTGAGGCCACTGTGGGACTTAAACAAGTGTTGTGCATTACTTCCAACTAGACCCATTTCTCTGTGAAAGCAGTTCAGAATTAACAACTGGCACACTGACAATACCTTGACAGAATGATTATGGAAATCTGTAACGATGATCTCATTATTGCTATTTACAGCTGCAAAATGGGGACCTGCAATAAAATAAGGGTAGGGGGAAAACACATGAGGGTCCCAACAGCAAAGGTGATTCCAACACAGCAGTCGCTGTAACACAGCACAAGGTTAACACATTGACTTAATTAAGAAAGGGCAAAGAACCAGAGTCCCAGTCCCCAGACAAGCACTCAGCCAAACATCCAGGCCCAGGTAAGCTGGGTTCTGAACGTTTCTAGACCTGTGACTGTCTGCTCTGGCCTCTCCCCACCAAGTGCCTAAGAGGGGCAGCTCTAAAGAAGTAGGATAAACAGGAAGTATCAGTGACCTTTCTCTATACCACCCTCTGTAAGCCATACCCACTACCTCTTGCTTTTGGCTAAGTGAGGGAGTCCTACAAAGAAAAACATGGTCATTCTCAGCTCTGGGAAAGAGGCTCCAAAATATAATTTTTCTACTGAAAAAAAAAATGAGCTGAAAATCTGCATTGTATAATATGGAGTGACTGTTCCAAATCTGGGCCAGACAAAGAAGGAGAGAATAAACACAAGGAGAAAAGATGCCAGCTAATGCGAAATCCCCACAAGCATCCTTTGAAAAAGAAAACCAATGGACTGTGCTCAGCCTTTTCGTGCAGATGCGCGCATTCAAACAAGCTTGTGATTGCAAAGTTGTACAGAGCGAAGTAAAAAAGATTGCCTTTGCTGCTCTCAGCAAATACTCTACACTCCCATCCTCCTATAGTAACCAGCAAAGGGGAAATAAAGCCCATCCTGAGACTCATTAAAGGAAACTGCACCACAGGAAACAGCCACTCACTGTTCTCCAAACACTTGTGCTTTTAAAAATAGTTTACTTTAAAATGTACTATCTTACTTAATATGCTTATTTGAAAATCCAGTGTCTGCTGTGTGAACAGCGATCAGTAAAAGCCGTACAAAGATTGTACTCTGGACCAAGCCTTCTCAGGACAACTGGGAAGTGTCTACATTGCTTCCGCTTTGGTCCCACCCCCAGAATTCTCCCCCAAAGCCAGCACACACACCAGGGACGGGGCATCTTCAACATGCTCAAACATCATGCAAATGTGAGCGAAAGAGGCATAGAAAAGGGGGTTTACATATTACCATCGAGTGTACCTGCAAACTGCCTGTCCCCATTTCCTCGGCTACCAAACCTGGTGACTATTTTCCCATTTGGCTGGAAGATGAACACGCAGCACGCCTTGTTGTCCACCACAATAATGTGCCCGTTGCGGTCTACAGAGACTCCTTTGGGCCCCATCAGTTTTCCCGATCCAATTTTTGTCTGTTAGAAACAAGTGCAGAAACTGAATGTGGACATCGAAGTTCAAAGCATTACCGAACCAACCTGAAGCTAGCTGGTTGTTATCTTGGAAAATCGTACCGCATGGAACAATGTTATCTCCGTCCCAGAACATCTGCTACTGGCATATTCAACATCTACTATTGGCATTTATAGAAAACCTTATTTTTAAGAAGCATTTGCCACCAAACTTGGGCCACAGCGCCCTTTTAAATGGACACTTGATGAAAGATCACATGTCTAGAGAAAGACATGTTTATTCTTGCTGCTTGCTTTGTGCATATCTGAAGTTGCACTGATGGATTTACTCACTCCCTTTAGCCTTAAGATTCCTTATATTATTTTCTAAAAAGTTTTAAAAAGCAACTTTAATAATGTCCAATGCTATTTTAGAAACAAATATAAATAAAATAATGTCAAAGGTTTAGTGTAAGCAAAGTAATAGTAAACAGTCACCAAACAGAGGCCATCATTACTGCTGTTAGATATTACACTCAGTACTAGAATCTCAGGCACGTGCCACTGAATTTTATTAGAATTAAGTTCTACAGGGTTGGAAGTCACATCCATTCCATCCACCACTGTGCAGTCAAAGCCGACCACACTTACTGGTGCATAAATGTTACTTGGCAAATATTAAAAAACAAAAGTCTGGAATTATTTATAAGCTAACCTAATTATGGTTAGTGTGTGTGTGTGTGTGTGTGTGTGTGTGTGTGTGTGTGTGTGTGTGTTTGGTACATGTGTGTAGAGGCCAGAGGTCAACTTGGGGTGTTGTTCACCAAGAGACATATATACACCTTGTGTTTTGAGGCAGAGTCTCTCATTGGCTTATAGCTTGCTAGCCAGGCAGGTTGGCTGGCCAGGGATCTCTTGGGATCTGCTCTTCTCAGCCTTGCCAGCACATATTATCATCTGGCATTTCAGCCTGTGTTTTGGTGATCAAATTCAGGCTCCCATGCCTACATAGCAAACACTTTACAGACTGAGCCATCTCCCCAGCTACCCCATCATGACTAAATCCTTTCATTTTCATGGTGTTTAATAGGGGGAACAAAGCATTAGGTTTTTTTTGTTTTGTTTTTTTGTTTTTTTAAATCAACCATATGCTTGTATATACTTTAGTTCTGTATTTATTGATTCAACTGTCAGAACACGGTCAAAAGAATGATCCATGTTTAACAATGCCTTGGGGAACTGTGAGAGGCACCCTGAAAAAGGCAGAGGGCCTTTTACCTCAGGTGCATTTTGTTCCCTGGATTGTTCTTGGATGTGATTTCGTGTCTCCTGTGACAAACACTTACATTTCAATTTATAAGATATGTTTATTCTTGTTGGATGTCAGAACACAGCTACAGAACCCAGTCTGGTCAGTGCACCCTGAATCTGGATATGGCCTTCTGCCTTGCTTTTATGCCTTCCCAGATATAATCTGTAGTACGTGCCAGGCAATTGTGTTCAAATTGGTCTGTCCTGAGTAAGTTCGGGGAACGGGCTGCTCTGTTCATATTTAGTATGTGCTTAATGAGCTTTATTTACATGTTTTTCTGATCATGTTCCTGTGAACTCAAACAACCTTCCTGGGAGCAACGCTTGCTTTGTTACATCTGTGTATAAAAACACACTGAAACCAAAGTAAGGGTGTCTACAGCATTAGACTGTAGTCTGCCCTATTCTTTCAGGTCCTCAGATCCCAGGTCCAGCAGACAAGATCTGCATAGGTTGACGAAAGTTGGCATTCAACCAACCTCATACCAAAGATATTCAGGGGGGACCCCACTTGCGTCTCTACTGAACATCTGCAGACGTTTTTCTTGTCACAGTTCCCTAAACAATACAACACAATAACTATCTGCAACCTTCACAATCTTGGGTCTTGGAGTTCAAGGGGGTCCTGGAACCAACCCCATACGGAGATTGGACTTCTGGGGAGAAAAGTCAGACACCAGAGTCTGCAGCCTAGAAAGTGGGATCAGTGGTGGCAAAAGGAACTCTTACTTTTTATTTTAGACTTTTTTGCACACATAAAAGCCTATTTGGGTTGTCTTTTAAATTAAAAAACTAACCCCCACTAATTACATTTCGTAAGTTCTGCCACAGAGCCCTGTCTTTCTTCAATTTAGCACTACCTGATAGAAATCTGTGAACCACGAATGAACACTTAAATTTTTTAGATTTCTTTATTTGACTTTATGTGTCCGAGTGTTTTGCCCACATGTATGTCTGTGCATCGTGTGTGTGCTTGGTGACCTGGGAGGTGAGAAGAAGGCATGGGATGCCCTGGAACTGCAGTTACAGACAGTTGTGAGGCACATGTGAGTTCTGGGTTCTCTACAACAACAACAAATGCGTCAGCCACTGATCTGTGTCTCCAGCCTCCACGTGTGTGTTCTTAATTTCCTTATACAGTGGTGGAGCTTTCTTGGAATAGGACTTTGCAGGTGAGTCTTTATCCTTCCACGTTTACAAAAGGACGGAGATTCAGGTGTGACCTCCTTAGAGCAGAGACACCAGTACTTTGAAGGGAAACATCTTGTGTAAGTTTGGTTCTGATGCCGCCATGAAGCCCAAGGATCAGAGCATCTCTAACAGAATGGCAGGTAAGGAGATCGCTCACATTCTTTCAAGTCTGAAGGGAAGGGATCCTACGAGATCAAAAGGAGAGCTGGTACCCTCTGCATCACAGCCTAACAGGACTGCTACTTTACATTATGAACAACAGTAGTTACTTAGAATGACTCAACAATACGATGGAGAATTATCTTGGATGAAAACAGAAGCCAAAGGATTATCTTAGTTCTACCAGAGGACGCCGGCTGGGCAGATCTACAAGCACCACTCAAAGCTGAGACCAAACGTCCCTTTCTGCTTCCAACTCAGCTGCCCTGAATTCTACCAAGTTAAACAAGGAGCCATGCATCTGGCCTCACTGTGTTTCTTCTCTGTCTTGGAATAGGAAGAAACACAGTTCAGATTTGGGCATTTGACAGTTAAAAGAGAGCACTTAACCCAATGAATGGCTTGCAAGTTGAAGAGGAGAAAGCTGAGACATTTTAGAATACAGTGGCCATAAAGGTCACCATATTTGTGTTCATTCATATGTATATACACTTAATTTTTTTTTCTGATTACAAAAGACTCCCAGATGGTCTGGAAGGTATAAGCTATGAGGGAAGATGAAAGAGAAGACATTAAAGGAGGCAGAGAGTGATAAATATTAGACTACAAGACAGATGTCTATAAAAACGGTAGTAAGATGTTACACATTGGAGATAATTAGGAAGAAATATAAAGACTATGCGGCGGTAAAAGGTAAGTCAGTTACTCTGCTGATTTCACCAAGTCCCATTAAAGAAACAAAAATAATAACCTCTGAATACTACATTGTAGCCTGCATACTGGGATGATTTTTTTTTTTTAACAGTGTTCAGGTGTTTTCATGTGCTATCTTTTTACCTTAATGGGTTCTAATCAATATCTGCCCTGAAGAGATTCTTGTTGCAATAGGCAACATCTTCCCCCCTGTCCTCTAGGGGGCAACAGTGCTCCACACCTGCACTGACTGCCAAGCAGTGCCCAATTCTAAGCCCAGTTCTTCCAAGTATTTATTATAGGTCCTGAAGTATCAAGTCGTGTGTGTGAAACGTCCCCATCAGGAAGTCCTTCTCTCTTAGCTAGCAAACGCTTGCTTAATAAGCGAAAGCTGCTGCAGCATTGGCTCCCGATGTTTGGATGGATACCCATTTTGCTGGAGGATGAAACAAGTTTTCTCCAAACTAGAGGCCTTCTGAGAAGACAGCTACCAGTTTTCTTCATATTCCTACCAGAGCCGTCACATTTGGGTGTTGGAAGACTCAGAAAGGCGAGAGAGCTTTCTATACACACGACCGTTATATGGGGCTGTTTCCAGCGGAAACGGTGTTAAAGGGGACAATCTTTTATATCCTCGGGCGGAAAAGGTACTGCCTCACATAAAACAAAAGAGTAAGAACATCCGTCACTCATCTCATAAACACTATTTCGTCAATATCGTGAGATGATTGGGGCAACCCAAAGACTTCAAATGCCTTCGGTCAGAGACCTAATGAGATCCGCCTTCAAGATTCCAGAATGGGCTAGGAAAATGCACTTCCTCCAGGGAAGGAGGCCATGAAGCCCGAGTCATAGTTGGTCGCACAAACTTTATGTTTTGGAAAAGATTACAAGGGGCATGGGGAAGATCATTTCTTACATGAGACATGTGTAAAAATCCAGGAACAAAATCTCATTTAATTTGTATTCAAATCCTATGAGATAAGTGGTTTTACACTCTGTATTTTAAGTGCTCAGAGAATATAATTTTCCAAAGGCCAAAAGTTAAGAAAGCACAGAAATGGGATTCCAGTGGTTGATCTGAGGGAAAGTCCATGTTGTCAGATAAATTAGAAGCCTTCCATAGGCTGGGTGAGGGGCTGCATACAGCATAGTGCACATGGTCCTCCAAAGGCCCATTGACCCACTGTCTTATAATCTCATGGATAGGTACAGATGGGTGATAGCAATACTTGGGTAACGCCTGAGAGGAGAATGCTATTGTCACTGCTGGACTCCCCTACTCTTTGGTGACTTGTGGTGGAACAGGAGCTGTTATGGTTGGATCTTGAATATTTCCCAAAGACCTAGCTGAGGAAGGCCTAGTCCCCACTGGTGCTATTGAGCCGTGGTAGCGTCCAGTGGAAGAAGGGAGGTCACCGGGCAGATCCCTGAAGGAGGCTGTGGAGCCCTGATCACCTCCTCTTTGCTCTGTGTTCCTGCTGCCATGAAGTCAGCAACGCCCTCCATCATGTGTGTCCCTTGGCCACAAGACCAAAGTGACCACAAGAGCCCAGTGACTATGGACTGAAGCCTTCGAAATTGTGGACTGAACTAAACGCTTTCTAAGTTGATTTTCTTGGGCATTTTGTCTCACAATAAAGGGCTGACTAACAGAGATACCATTCTTACAAAGGGGATAGAAGATCACATGACAGGATCTCAGGGAGGAGGGGAACTGGCTTCACCTCTCTACAGCCTTCATTTTCTTTTCCTTCCTTGTTCTATGCGATATTCTTTAATGTTGTGTTTCCAGGAACAACGAATAATATACAGCTGACATTCCTTGTGCATTGGGCTTTTTTCCTTCCAGGTACCTGTGTACGTTTTAAAGGTGAGAAATGGACATTATAATGTCGTTTCTCCCATGTGTTCAGCCACAGGCCTGAGAAAGTAGAAAGCACTCTGTGACATTCTGGAAATTCATTTGAGAATCACAAACTGCCTCTTTATAAACCTTTGCAGGTTTTTTTTTTTTTTTTTAAAGTCAAATTGAGGTAACCAATATAGTTTTCCAATAAACATGATCTTTTAAAGAAAGCAAGCAAACTATTGCTTTATAAAGTAAGTCACATTTAGAACATACATGGGTGTGTGTATGCATGTATGTGCATCTATATGCATATGTATGTATATGTACGTGTACATATGTATGAATGTGTGCATATGTTTATAAAATTATCACAGTTACTTTCATTTAATAAAGCTGAGATTGATGACTCCACATGAAGAATTACAGAATACTGGATTGGATTTAAACAAAGAAAACCATAATTTACTGCCGTATTTTTTGTTTTTTCTACTATGTAGTGGCCAAATGGTGGTCACTCTTACCTTAAACTTCCCGTCACTTGAGAAAATGCTAACCCACTTGTTATCATAATCTGCAATGATAATGTCCCCACTAGGGTGCACTGCTACCCCAGTGGGCCGCTGTAGCTGTCCGGGTGATCGTCCTCGGATGCCAAAACGACTTTTGAATTGCCCATCATTGGAAAATATCTGTAAAATGAATTTACACTCATTAGAATCTGAGTAGCACAGAAATCACTGGGACAGGAAAAGGTATTTGTCAAATACACTACAGATCAGAATATGCCAATGCTGCTCAAGAAATCCCCCCCCCCACACACACACACAATTAAAACAAACAGAAACAAAAGTCTGCATATTCATTCTGTTTCTTCCCCACATCATTTATCTTGAATCTAAAATTTCGAGTATACACCTATCTCTGGCCAACACAAGCAGTCAAGGGAACACATGTAGGGCTATACCTGCACACACTGGTTGTTACTATCTGCAATTAATATCTTCCCACTCGTAGAGGCAGCTACACCTTGAAGGTTTGTAAATTCTCCTTTATTTCTTCCTTTGGTACCTAAGAATAAATGAAAAAGAAGCATAGAAATTAAGTTATAGATAATTAGATGAGCAAACGAATAATTCAAGCTTCGATAAGTAGCCTGAGAGTACATTGTCTTTTTCCATGGTAGAGATGGAACCCATGGCCATGTGTATGCTGAGCATGTGTTCACTGAGCTACAGCCACAACTTCTGCATTGCCTTTGATACATGTGGGGAGCAGGGAGGCTTCCCCTATGACTTAATCCACAGACTACTCACTTTCTCCTTCAGACCAATAAAGTCTTTGCAAAATCATTCTTAATCAAGTGCTAATTTTCCTAGTCAATCTGTAGCTGAATATTGATGTGGTTAAAATATATTCAGCTTTCATAAAGAAATAATAAAAAAAAATTCCGACCATGGAGCTACAACTAGAGAGGAGTGTGTTTTCGAGTTTTGTCAAAATCCCACTCTCTTCCTCAGTAAGCTTGGACATTTGGCCTTCAGAACACAGATGTCATGAACGAGACGTGTGGTTTCACACGCTGGATCCACTGCTGCATCCTTCTCTAAGACTCTAGACTTCATTGGCTATGTACACTCCTGATGACTTCTTTTGTTTTTGTGTTTTACAGGGTCGTGCTATGTGTGGTCTAGCCTGGCCTTGCGTTTGCCCCTTGCCTCAGTCTCCATAGCCCTGGGCGTCAGGTCAAACCTGCCACACTTGGCTGCTGGACCCTGATTACAAGGATAGATGAGAAAGAGGGAGGAAAGTGACAGTGTCCCATCCCTATGTTCACAGTCATCCCTTTTACTTCAAAAGATCGCTGAATATTCATGAGTGGAAAAAGAAAGTACCCAAAGATGACTTAGCAAGCTTAAATCTTAATTCCTAGTGAGAAAAACAAATGATAACTTAATGTATACTAAAAGAGCAGTTTAGTATTTTTTAGCTGTCCATCCAGTGCTTGAGGAAAGTGAGGAGGGCACGCTGAGGTGGGGGCTGGTGTCAGGCTCAGGCTGAAGGGTGGCCCGGGACCTGACTCTTCAGAAACACAACTGGGTTTAGGATTGAAACCAGTGATGGACAAAACTCCAGAACCAATCAAGAATAGAATTGCTGGGCAGGACAATTTTGGATCAGCTGGTTTTCACCAGACCATAGTGGCCATCCTTGTACCAAGGTCAGGGGCCCTCTTAAGCTCCTTTGTGTCTTCTGTGTCTAATGTCTCCAAACATGAGAGAAAAAAAATTCAGATCCCCAAAGATAAAGTCCTGCATCATGAAGGAAACTACATGTTTTTGAAATGGTGTGGGAGAGGAGGACATTGAGGTACCCAAATGGAGCCCCAGCAAGGCAACTGCTTGAGCCCAGGAATTCAAAGCCCACCTGGACAACAATTGTGAGGACCAGGCTCACAACAAACAAACAGAGAAATAAAAATAAATGAATAGACAAACAAGATGAGTTAGTATCTGGTCATCCAGATGAGAAAGCTGTGGTCGGCCCTTTGAAGAGGGAGGGTACTGATGTGGTTTGTTTTGGGCCCTCCCAGCTGATGGCTGAATAACTGGACACGGGAATAGCAAAACTGAGGACCAGGAAAAGTAAGAATTCTACATTGTTCACTTTACAAACATCTTTTTAAAGGTGGTAAGTGTTAATATTCTGACCCGCCCCTTGGGGCTGCCCTGTGTCCTACATAGGAGCCTCTTCTTAAGTAAAAACTCCACCCCTTTTTCTCCCTCTCCCTCTCTCTTTCTCTCTTCTTCCCTATCTTCTCTTCATCTGTTCTACTAACCCATTTCCACACGGATGTAGTGCCTGGGTTGTGAATGTCACCTGCCTCCCCACCGCCATGCCCACATGGAGTGGGTTACCCATCTGTCCACAGCTGCATCTGCCCAGCATGCCAGCATGGTTCCCTGCACAGTGGGATACCCGGGCCTGGCCAGCTGGGGGGTTCCCACGAATGTATAATTCATAACAGTAAGGCCAGTGCTTCTAAAAAAATAAGAACCCAAACCCCTGTTTTTCAAAAGTATACCTATAATCCCAGCACACCCAAAGGTGAGGTGAAGAAGGAGAATGGGGTGAGACAAATAGTCTATGTCCCAAAATAAGCAAATTTAAAACTTCATGAATCAAAGCATGAAGTTATCAGGAGGCATCATGACCAATTTGAAAGCAAGAGTCTTGGGGCCCATGGGTGTGATGTCTTAGGTCAGTCCCAGAAGCCTGGCAACCAGGATTCAACCCCTGGAACCAGGTAAAAGGCAAAAGAGTGAACAGACTCACAAGTTGTCCTCTCCACACATGTGGTGGCATATCACATACATATAAACATCATCATCATCATCATCATCATCATCATCATCATCAATACATTGTTTTAAGGACAAAAGGCTTATAACTGGGAATGGAACAGAAACAAAAGAAATGACCTGAAGGAAACCCCAGTGCTGTCGGGCCTTGCACATGTTGGTGACCAGAAACACAAGGTGAGAGCCAGACACCAGAGCAGAGTAGATAAACAGGGATTGCTGTCCTTCAGGTACAAGCAGGGACAGACACCACCTGCAGATCTCCTTCCTTTAACCTTTGATCTATTCTGGTAAGGACAAAGGCCATTGTGTTTCTAGAAGACTCAGTGAGTGGCAGGAAATGGAGAGAACAGTGTTAGTGAAAGCCAACACTGCCCTGTTAAAAAAGTTCCACCTGCTTACAAAACACACACGGGCTGCTGGAACAAGGGAAATATAGGTGCCCAGAACACCAACACACATCTGTGCTGTACAAAAATAAGGCCACATTCCTGAGTATCCATAGAAATGAGAAATAATTATATTGGGGAGGCAGGAAGACATTTAGTTAAACTCCGTGTTAACCCAGTCAGGACCTGAGGCAGGAAGATTCTGTCTTTCTGCAATGAACACTAGAATTGGGTCACCAGAGCATTGGGACAAAGCACAGTGCTGAAAAGAGGTTTGGCAAGCTCAGCAAGGCCACTCAGCAGGTAAAAGGCATCACTATTCCATGTACTTGCAAGCCTGCGTTCCTGTCCCGAATCCCACATAAAAGAGAGAACTGCCTCCCGAACGTTGTCCTCTGACATTTCACCTGCATGCTTACACACACAGACACACATCACACACACACCCTTTCTCTCACACACACACACACACCACCAACACCACCAACATAAAGAAATGACCATTTAGACTTCACTATGGTAAAATCTCCCTCTCTACCCATCTCCTCCTCCTCCGTCCTTCTCTTCAGGTGCTGAAGACCAACCGTCCCCACGGTTGCACAGGCCTGTGCTGTCTCCTGCCCTCATTCTTACGAGTGAGCACCTTTTGTCTTGTCAGAGACCCCCACCACTGTTTCTTTTTCATGAACAGTGTTGGAAAGCATGGCGGATGAGTGTTTTTCCTGAAGCTTAGACGTTGGCACCAGCGTCCTCTTGGAGGACAATTGATGCGGATTACTTCTTATTGGAAACTGAAGCAGATGCTGAACAATGCTGTGGTGTTTGAGGATAGAATATTCAAGTGTTTATAAAGTAGCTTATCATGAAAATGAAGTAGATGGAAATTACGGAAGTTGGAATTTTTTTTGGATCCAGCTTTACATTTCCACCTCCTTAGAAAATTCTATTTGGTCTACAGACAAGCCTCTCCTTTTTCTCCACAGTATTCTACATGAATGAGGAGGTCTGGTGATACAGCTCAGTCAGAGAGCACTTTCCTAGTGCGTTCAAGACCTTGGGTTCAACCCTTGGTCACACAAGTGTACACTCACACACACACACACACACACACACACACACACACATATACACATTGAAAATATGTAATGAAAATGAGTTCTTCTATAACACAGATATGTAAAACAACACATAAATAGGTAGTACTTATCCAATCTTTTCCTGTCTAGTTTAATGTAAATAGATTCATTTCACAACTACTTGTGTTAGCTACTAATCAACAGAATGTTAAGGAAGTTATAAATAATTTGGGAATAATCTCTTAAGATAATTAAACTATTTTTTCTTCTGGATGCTAAGCTAGCCTATGAATCACAAGCCAACAGCTTCTGAGCCTTGTGCCCCTTGACCACTTCAAAATGCCCAGGAGGTGAACCGCTAAACTGAATCCTGGGGACCAATAATATGTATCTCCTCTCCCCACCACCCCAAATTAGTATGCGAGATGCTCTGAATCAAAGAATCTACCAAAAACTTACTGAGGCAAGAATAGTGTCTGATAGGAATTCCAACAATGCCCCCACGGTTACGAATACCTGGCCGGACACTTAGTCATTTCCTCCTAGTCATTTCCAGGTCATGTGTCCTATGTCACCCATGCCCTGTGGCTGTGTGGTCTCGTAATCGCACGGCGCATCCACGTGATCTATGCACATGCATGGAGTAGCCACATGGGCCTATGTGCACAGGTGCAAGCTGGCGCTTAAAAGATAGGCCCCATGTTCCCCCACCCCCTTCTCACACATGTCCTTCCACAGGCCTGATCACATCTATCCCTTCCTTCTTGTCTTAATAAAACTCTTGTTAGTGGATTTCGTCATGTTTCTTGACTTTTCCTCACAGGGTAAGAGTGCCGCTAAAAACCATCAGTGTTTAACATAGGATGTCCAACCAGGCTGGTGCCCAGTTAATGCTTGCTAAGTAAGTGAATTCACGAATAAATTCATGGCGAGCAGTAAATTATAACTCATGTTGCATCATGAGAAAATGAAATGGTCAGCAATTTGCACAGCACTTTCTTATAAATTCTCTCCCATGAATCATCAGGACAAAGAGCATCATTGCCATTGTGCAGATAAAGGAGGTTGAGCTAGACATATCACAGAGGCAACCAGAGATGAAAAAAAGAACAAAGCTGCATTTTCCCAACACACACATACACACACACACACACACACACACACACACACACACACGCACGCGTGCTTTTTTTTTTTTTTTTTTTTTTTTTTTTTTTGGCCAGCTGTGGTAGTGAATGCCTTAATCCCAGCACCCAGGAGGTACAGACAGACCGATCTGGGTAATGATTAATCCTTGTACCCATTTCTGCCCTCAGCTTCCTGATATAAAAAACTGTTGATGAATAGGTATGTACCCTGAGGATTGAAAGTAGACCTGACTTTTTCATATAGAAATGTTTAGATTTGTGATTCTTATAAGATTTTTTTTATAAGATTACATTTTAAGAGAAATAATAAAGTGGTTGATCTTTCCTTATAACTGCAAAATGCAGCCTGCCAGGAAAAGAACTGGCTGAGAAAAATACCTTGCTTCCTTATACTTCTGTTCATCTATAACGAGCTGCTCAGACATGAATGTATGTGGGTTCTTGGGAATCATTTGTTTTACACCTGTGATATGTAAAATGTTTAAACATGTAAGGGAAATGGGAAACATGTTTTTCACTTGTATTCATTGTAATCATTCACTTGAAAAATAGAATGTAACTAATGGGTAGTCTGTACCCCAATAATAGGTTTCTCTGCCAACACAGTAAGTCAGATCAAGCCAAATTAAAAAGTAAAAGACCAGGTATATTTGAGCAAAGCACTTCTGGGTGAGTCCTCCAGCCCCCAGAGATGAGGCCAGGGAGAGAGGGCAGGAGAGAAATCACATGGCTGCTCTGAAGAAGGGGCCTTAAATGCCCTCTAGGCATGGGGGGTGTAGCAGGAATCTTAAAGGTACTTGTTAATAAAACCAAACCTGAGGCCAGTTATTGGGATGGATGCTGGAAGATTAGAGAAGCAGAACAAGCCACAGCTACCTCACCTCTCCAGTTCCTCAGCTGATCCTGTTTCCTCAGACTGGAAGCCTCTGTGTCCTCATCCAAATCAGATGAACTGCTGCTCCAAAGCCTAAAAGCTTAACCAGCCAAATGCTTCTAGTTTCTGGTTCTCATGCCTTATATACCTTTCTGCTTTCTACCATCACTGCCTGGGATTAAAGGCGTGAGTCATCATACTTGGCTGTATCCTTGAACAGATGGATCTCTGCCTCTGGAATGCTAGGATTAAAGGCGTGTGCTACCACTGCCTATCCTCTATGTTTAATATTGTGGCTGTTCTGTCTCCGACCCCAAATAAGTTTATTAGGGTACACAATATTTTGGGGGACACAATACCACCACAGGGGTGAGAAGGGGCAATGACGTAACCTCCATCATGGTAGGCAGGGTCTTGAGCAGCTAGCTGTCACCCCCACCAGGAATTCAGAACTGGACTCCTATTGGCTTTCCTGAGAGGGTGGGGTTTGGAGAGAGAGAATGGCTGAGCTGGAGATTCCAGCTGAACAGTGACCACATTGTAATTTTTATATTGCTTGAAGGACTTTGCTGGGGTATATAAGCTGTAAGGGAACAATTAACAATATACAGAGGGATACTTCTGGATAGAGGTAAGAAAAGAAATTAAGAGATGAGAGGTAGCTGGTGGTAGTGGCACACGCCTTTAATTTCAGCACTCAGGAGGCAGAGGCAGGTGGATCTTTGTGAGTTCGGGGCCAGCCTGGTCTACAGAGCGAGTTCCAGGATAGGCTCCAAAAGCTACACAGAGAAACCCTGTCTCAAAAAACAAGAGAGAGAGATCCTGAAGGTGCATGTGTGTCCCCCCCCCTTTTTTTTTACCAGCCCCAGAGGATTGAGTTTTATTCCCTCAGATAGAAAAATCGATTGAGTGATTAGTTTGCTGACTCCATAGTTCCCCCTCAATTCCTGAGCTGCTGAAGGCTGGTCCCTATGGCAGCAGCATTTGCTCCTGAAATCTCTTGGAGAACTGAACCCTCCCCTACCGCACTTTGACCAGCTTGACGGTATCACTCCCTACACCACGAGCTCCCCGAGTGAAGGAGTAAAATCTGTTCTGTTCCCTGCTGCACTCTGACACAATGCTCAAGAGGGGAGGTGGAAAGTCACCCACAGGCTCCAGTATTGAAGGCTTGGTCCTCTGCCTACAACACTAGCAGGAGGTGGTTGAGCGTCTAAGATGTGGGGCTTTGTGGAAGGAAGTTAGGTCATTGGTGGCGTACCTCGAAGAAGACATGGGGTCTTCAGCTCCTAGTCTTCCTGACTTTGCTAGCCAGTCACCATGAGGTCAGCACTTCACTTCATGGGATAACCCACAACATGAGGTGCTGCCTCATCAAAGGGCCCAAAGCAATGCAACCAACCAACCAATCATTTACCAGAACCTCCAAAACTGTGAGCCAAAATAAACCTTCTCTTTTTATTTACATCTCAAGGTGTTTATTGTAAGAACAGAAAGCTGATTAACACACAGCACGGTGCCTAGAATTTAACAAATACAGTAACTATAAACTGCATCTTGTTTCCACTTGAAATGAAGGGAGAGCTCCTGAGGATGAGATTCTCAAGGGACTGAGGTACGGGTCTTATAATGAGCTCACAAACTGGACCCCCCTCATCACTTCTTTAAGGAAAATAAGTGGTGGCTTACAGAGGTGAGGCTGGAAGAGGGACATAAAACAGTGTAGTATATTCCTGTGAACTCTTTGGGCACATGCTACCTGAATACTATTCTATTCTATACACATTTTCTATTCTATATGCTTGTGGACCAACCCCAGAGCCTGAAGAAAGCTCTGAGATAGACTGCTTCTCCAGCCCTACACATCTGTTTAAAATGATATGAATGAATGAGTGCTTCATTCAACTTCCTACCAACTCATTGAGGTATGGTGTATGAATTACATATTTTGAAACAATTCAGTTGTGATTCTTTCCCTCCCTCCCACACCTTCCACTTCCGCTTTGTTCAATGATGCTCTTTATAACTGACTACACCAGCTCATAACTCCTAGTCAGCAAACCCAGAAAGCAATTTTGCATTTCCAGAAAGGGTTGTCAATAGGAACTCTGAGCTCCTTCTCTCAACTCATTCAGAATTATTTTCCAATTCAGTGTTTGAGAGAGACTCTAATTCGCTTTTGTTATATTCATTTGGGCTTTCAATCAAGCTGTCAGGCATGGGAGGTGCCACACTACTCAACTTTGGAAAAACCACACAAGTTAAGGGGTGTTTAAAAGGTGTAGCTTTCACTTCTTTAAGCATGTGCTCCTTCTGTGGTAAGGATAGTTATATTTTGTCCTGATAATATGGCTTTTGAGAAGTAGGACTGAGGGGTTAGGGGAGAGAGTTCTGATCTGTGGCATTTGCCCATTTCCAAAGAATAAATGATCCTTGGTGATTTCAAGTAACATGGAGCTATTAAATAAGCTAGTGCTAGTACCCTCCAGCATACCTAATATTATATATATATTCAATGCCATATATATACATATGTGTGTGTGTGTGTGTGTGTGTGTGTGTGTGTGTGTGTGTGTGTGTATCAACAGGTATATTATACTGCAGAATTATCGGGACTAAAACACTACTATGAGTAAGATGAGTACCTGACTCAAAAAATACCTGCTCCCTTCTCCTGCTTCTAATCACCATCTAGAGTTCCTTTAACCTGTTTATGTTCTGTTTTGGTTTTGTATTTGGTTTGTGTGTATGTGTGTGTGTTTGTTTGGAGGAGTGGAGTCAAGACAGGGTCTCATTATGTAGCCCTGGCTGTCCTGACTTACTATGTAGACCAGGTTGGCCTTGAACTCACAGATCTGCCTGCCTCCGCCTCCAGAGTGCTGGAACTCAAGGCATGAGCCACCATGCCCAGCTTGAGTTCCTTTAACTTGTATCACTAACATTTCTTTGAAGCTCCTGATTAAATAATTATTCCAGGGACCAAGCCCAGGCCATCAGGCTTGGGGGAAAGTGCCTTTACTGACTGAGCCATCTCACTGGCCCAATAAAAGGATATTTAGATCATGTAGGTTATGTCTTGATGCTATTCCAATGGACTTCTGAGTACTGCTGGGGATGACAGATGATATAATGGCATCGTCCTTCAAGGAATTTGCAGTCTTGTTGAGACCAAGGTATAAATTATAATAGCAATCACTGTGGATTTTAAAAGAGAAAAGTAGTAGGATTCAGGCTTGTGAGTGATCAAGTGTGAGGACACGGAGGATGTTTGAGGAACAGTGGGTTCCCACACAGATTTGTCCAGTCACATTCACTTTTTATTCTTCTGATCTTTACTCTCTCAGTACAAAATGTGTGTGAGATGAACCTATCAATCATATTCTCTCCCTTTCAACTTTCCTTTGCTCTTTGCATTGGTCCCTCTGCCTAATATGCTATTCACATCTGTTGACTTGAGTTAAGTCCTATTAAATTCTGGCTTAAACTCCTTATTATTATAGCTTTCCATCACTAACTCTCAGTAGTTGGCCAAGTTGGTCATGTATCTGTCACACCAAATTGTAAGCTCAGACAGGAGATTACATTTCTGTCATCTCTATAATATATTCATTACTTAGCATAAGGTCTGCCAGGTGCCAGGTGCTCTAAAAATGTTTTGTTTTGTTTGTTTAGCTTCATTACTTCATCATGAGTGCTGACTTTTACTAGAATCTCGCTGTGGGATGTCTTTCTGTACGCTGCGAATATGTGTTGCTCTGATTGGTTGATAAATAAAACTGCATTGGTCTATGGCAGGGCAGGATGGAGCCAGGCAGGAAAATCCAAGCAAGATAGGAGAGGAGAAAGGAGTGTGGGGCAGAGGCTGCTAGCTGCTGCCAGGAGAAGCGAGATGTAAAGGTACCAATAAGCCACAAGCCATGTGGCAAAGTATAGATTTATAGAAATGGGTTAATTAAGATATAAGAGCTAGCTAGCAAGAAGCCTATCATGGCTATAGTTTAAAAATAATATAAGCCTCTGTGTGTTTATTTTGGTCTCAGTGACTGCAGGACTGGACAGGACACAGAAAAACTTTCAACTATAGAGTCTGGATTAGGACATGAAGTTAAAGAATTAAAACAACAACAAAAACTCTAGGGATATTTTTAACCAATAGTATGAAAGGTCTGAACACTGAACACCAAAAAACATTTATGAAAGAACTTCAGACGCCATTAATAAGTAGAAAGATATTCTGTGTTCATGGACTAGAATGCATACTGGTAAAATGTCCATACTACCCAAAGTAATCTACAAATTCAATGTAATCCTTACCAAAATTCCAATACCATTTTCACAGAAGTAGAAAAATAATGCTAAAATTTGCCAGGCAGTGGTGGCGCACGCCTTTATTCCCCGCACTCGGGAGGCAGAGGCAGGAGGATCTCTGTGAGTTTGAGGCCAGCCTGGTCTCCAAAGTGAGTTCCAGGAAAGGCGCAAAGCTACACAGAGAAACCCTGTCTCGAAAAACAAAAAACAAACAAACAAAAAAACAAAAAAAAGAAAGAGAAAAATAAATAAATAAAGAAAAATAATGCTAAAATTCATATGTAACCACAGAAACCTCCAAAAAGCTGAAGCAATTTTGAGGAAAAAGAGCAAAGCCAGAGGCATTACATTATCTGATTTCAACGTCTACTTCAAAGCTATTTGGACAAAACCAGAATAATATTAGGATCAAAAAGGCACACATATTACTGGAAGACAAGGCACAGAGGCCATCATGGAACATACCTATAGTCCCAGGACTTGGCAGACCAATGTAGGAGACTCTAGAGTTTAAGGCAAGCCTGGGCTGCACAATATACAAAGTGAGATCCTGTCTCAGAAACAAAAACTCAACAGACCAAACGAAGAACAGAGCGCTCAGAAATAAAGCCACACGCTTATGGTTAACTGATCTGTGACAAAGAACAGACAATGGGGACAGCAGAGTCCCTTCAACAAATGGTGCTGGGAAATCCAGATGTCGACATGCAGATCATTAGATGCTGACCTCATAGCAAACACAAAGAGCAATTCAAACTGGGTTCTAGACTCAAAGCCGAGGACCTGAAACTGCAAGCCCCACCCGAGGGGGAACGGGGGAAGCCCACGGCACTGGTTTGAGCAACGGTGCTTTTAGGTATGTGCCTAACAGCACCAGCAACAAAGCAAAACAGAATGGAAGAAATTTCATGGCAACCGTACAACTATTAAAGCATTAGTATCCAAAATACATAAGGAACCCAAATAATTTCATAATCTTTTTTTAAAATCTCTTCACTCTGGGGATTGTTTTGTTTGTCGAACAGAAGATTTTTAGTTTAATGTTTTTGCTTTTGTTACCAATTTTGCTAGCCTCATATTAAGAGAATGATGGCTTATGTAACCTAGGCTGGTCTTGAACTCTCAATCTTTCTGCCTCAGCAGTATACTAGTACATCTAGCTCCAAACAACTCAATGGTGAGAAGACAAACTGGAGCCAGTGAGATGGCTAGGCAGGTAAAGATTTATCACATAGACCTAGTGGTCTGAGTTGGATGCTTAGAACTCACAGAGGAAGGAGACAAGCAACCATGAAGCTGTCCTCCAACCTCCACATGCACATTGAGGCACATAATTTAAACATGGGCAAAGGATCTAAATATCTAAATTCCTTAAAAGGGCATATAGGTAGCCAACAAGTATATAAAAGTGGTCAGCATTACTAACCATCAGGAAAATGCAAATTAAAACAACCACTACCATCAAAGACTAGATAAATGTTGATGAAGATGTGGATAAAGGGAAACCTTACCACACTTTTAGCCACTATGAATGTAAACAGAGTGAATGTTCATACAATTAAAAATGGAACTAACATAGTCCAGGACTACCACTAGGATTTCCCAAAAAAATAAAACCAAGTGTCAAAGTATTTGAAAGTATGTCAAAGAGAATACTACTAGCTCTCTCTCTCTCTCTCTGTCTCTCTCTCTGTCTCTCTCTCTGTCTCTCTCTCTCTCTCTCTCTCTCTCTGTGTGTGTATGACAACATGGAAGAATCTAGAAGACATTTTTGCATTTTACGGACATGGAAGCTGAAGTTAGGGAACGCAGAAATATATGCCCAAGGCGTACGTGGAGGAACTGGAGCGGCAGGATCCAGTCCTGTGTCTGTCCCAGCTTGTCCCTTGTACCCACAGGTGGCTAATAAAGGCACACTCTGAACAGACAAGTTATATGTCATGCCACAGTCCTTACCACAATTCAGAGTACGAATTGGGCAACTCAGCCCACAAATGTTCCAAGGAGCCTTAGTTTCCCAGGCTGGTCCATGGAAAACAGATGGGAAAAGTTGGCCAGCACTGTGAATCCTTCCCTCTCATAGGACACAGTGCATATCAGCAGATTCCCATCCTGGGAAGTTCTGCGGCAGAAAAATCTGTTTCTCTTCTAAGTGTGTCAGTCAACACACTGTGCAGCACTCTCAGCCACTGGGATGCAGACACCACAGGGGAGTGAGCAAGCTGCATGCAGGAAGACACCACAGGGGGGTGAGCAGGCTGCTGGAAGAGACACCACAGGGGAGTGAGCAAGCTGCATGCAGGAAGACACCACAGGGGGATGAGCAGGCTGCTTTTTTAAACAAAATGCAAGCTTTTATTTTCCTTAAGAACGACTGAGCCCTTTTTGATTTATGTTTAGGTTGCTTTCTCTTGAGAAAGTAAGCAGTTAAAACCAACATAAGTAAAAAGGGACAGACAATAAATCAGAGGTAGGAGCAACTCTGCATTCCCATCTCTGAGCTCAGGCTACACCTTCTGGTTTCATTCCCAACCCACTGCCTTCTCCACCCTGCAGTCTTAGGGGCAGGGCTCCACTCTGCAAGCTTGGCTGGCCACACAGCGTGCCCCGCACAGCCTGCCCCGCACAGCTGGCCCCCACGGGTCTCCTACCCCTTGCAGGAGTTGGGACAGAGAGGCATTAGAACTCCGTCTGTGGGACTGCTACTTCCCAAGCCCACAGATTTCACAGAAACACAAGTATTTGCCTGAGGCAAGGCTCTTTCTGCCTTTGGGTTAGGTAGAAGTCCTCCAAAGACACTCCCACCAAAGTGAGAATGATTCTGTGAATCCTTTAAAATATCCAGGTTATGAATGTTGGGGATCCTCTATTTTTCTTTTTGCTTATTTTCATTTTCTCACTGGCAGTACTTATTTCTTAGAAAGGAGCAGGCTGAAGAGGAGGAAGGGAGAGGGGGAGGAGAAAGGGAAGGAGGAGGAGGGGGAGGGAAGAAGGAGGAAGATGGGGGAGGAGGAAGAACAACATTTGCAAAGAGCCTACAGAAGCTAGCCTAATACAACCAGAAGCTCCCCACCTGCTCTGAAGTGTAGGATCCCCACTGGCAGGAACGCTTGCCGGGTGTCCCCCTAGCCACTCAGTCCAGGCACAACTCCTACTCCTTACCCACTCGGAAGATCAGGTCGTCCTCGATGGGGTTCTCTTTTCGCTTGCCGGTGCTGTACATGCTGGCGGGTCTCTTCACAGCCTTCTGCTTGACGTGGCCGCTCCCGGGGGACTTGACGCGTCGCTTCACGCCCTCGGTGGTGGGGGACACGTCGGCAGAGCGGATGACCTTGAGTTTGAACGGGCTGCCTCGGATGTGCTGGTCGTAGAGCCTGAGGGACAGGGTGAAGTCCCCCTCCTTCTGCACGGTGTACAGGAACTCGTAGGTGCCGTTCTTATTGTCCAGGATCTCTCCGTCCGCCACGCTGCCGTCGGGGGTGCTGAGCTCGGCGGTGAGGTACGCGTTGCCGGTCTTGCAGAGCTCTCCGTCTTTGTCCTTCGTGGTTATGGTGACGGACATGGGCTGCCCGATGATGGTCTGCCGAAGCCCCTCGCCCGTGGCCACCGTCTCCGAGGCGACAGCGTTAGTGGTGAGGATGGTCCCTAGGTTGTGGATGGACTTCTTCAGTCCCTCGGTTTCCACGATGAAATCCAGCTGGTCGTTCTCCCGCGGGTGCAGTGGGAAGTCCTGGTCCGCCAGTTCGTTCAGCTTCTCGCTCATCTGCTTCTTCACCAGCAGCACCTCCGTCTCCGTGCCATGGTTGAGGGCCTGCGCCGTGAAGTTGCTGCAGCTCTTAATGCTCTCCTGGCCTTGGAGCAGGGTATCCAGCTGCGACTGCAGCACCTGCCAGGTACACAGAAGCAGTGAGCACTTCCTACAGGACACTGTGCAGCCTGCGGGACGCTTGCCAGGAGCTGGGGCAGAGCCCTCCGCCCAAAAGAACCAGCTTCTATACCCGCCCACTCAGGTGGCTCCACACTGGCTGCATTCCATTTAACCCAGTGAACTCATGCAAAAATGCTAAATTGCATTTCCAGTGCCTTCTGGAGATGTCCCTTCCGCCTCACCCTGCCTCATCACCCACACGTGCCTTTCTTGGGTCGTCTGTTTACATGAGGCAAAACAGAAAGGGCTACCAAGAGTGTGGCAAACAAATGGTCTGCTTGATGTGAAATAATCATTACTCCGTGGCTTTCCCTAACGTGCAGAGCTGCCTGGTCACCACCTCAAGGAACAAAAACCAACCACTGGAGAAGTCTCCACATCTGAATACCAGAAGTTCTCCTCCCCGGGCTTGGTGAACAGCCTGAACAAAGGCTGCAGTCAGGATGCACTTGGAAGTTGAGGAACAGGTTAGTGTGGGTGAGAGCAGTTAAGAGACTCTCCCACATTATAATTAAGGGAGGAAAACATTCCAGGCAACTCTAAACCCTGAAAACATTATGATACACAACCTCTCCTTATGTCAGACTATACATTGCTACAGAAGGTCACAGAATCCCAGTTTTGCCAAAAGAAAAACGGGGCTGGGGGTGGGGGTGAGTGGGGAATTCTCTACTAAATGAAAACAGGAGTTTACAGCACAGTGGTGACATTTAAGGACCTGTGTAGGCTCCCGCCGCCACTGGTGCTATTAGAACACAGTAAGCCGGTGCTCTGAATGGAGTGGCCCTGGCGTCACACCTCTCACAGGAAACCTGTAGGAGAGCAGAACCTTACTTTGTGTTTGAGGCCATAGTTGACCTCCAGCTCCATGAGCAGCACGCTCTTGCGAACATTTAAAGTCTTCTGCAGCTCATCAAAGGTGGAGTGGATGTCATCTACGATGCTGGCCTTTTGGTTGGTTAACTGATGGATGATTTCTGAGATGAACTGAAGAGCAGAATCTATTTCTGGGAGTCTGAGAGACAGGAGAGTCGTTAACGATCATTAACCTGGAAGTATTCCAGAGTCTACCTACACCTTTCAGTCCCTCTAAAAGCAGAATGCCTTTTCTATGATGCTTCCCGCCACCTTTAAAAAGCCATTGAACCAATATGACTTTCAGGGTCACATCTTTTTCAGCCTACCTTCAACCATCATTGTAATTATTGATGGTGTGATATTCCTTATCGTGGAAGACTGCCTTGCGTATATAGGATGTTTAACAATGCTCTCTCCTCTACCCAATGCCAACAGCATATCCCCACCCCACCACTGCTAGGACCCCAAAATGCCTTTAGGTAGTGTCAAGCATTCTGGGTGGGTGGGGTTGGTCATAATGGCCGTGGTAAAGAACCACTATATTCTAAATGTCTAGCTTTATCATTATTCCCCAGTCATACAAACGTAGCTGAACTCAGGGTATCTGGAGAACTTCTTGTAAGTTTCCAAGTGCCTTTAAGTAAGTAACATTGTAAGACTACACTTTTCTCACGGAGACTTTTGACTCTTTTGTCTTGTTTCCCAACTGGTTGTTAATGTCTTCTTCTCAGGCTCTCTCATAAAGGACTCGAGTACTATTTTCATTTGTGTCCATGCCAAAGAAAAAACCCTGAAAACAAACACTCTGGGAAAATTGAGCAATCACTGCTCAGCACCACTGTATGGGGCTCATCAGAGAAGAGCCATCCCAGCCACCACCACAGGCCTGAAGTATGGCAACAGCTCTCAGGAAAACCTTGGTTCTGGTTAGGCAGGAAATTCAGAGATCTCATGATCAGGAAGAACGTAGAACACACAGAGTCATCTATACAGGCTAGCATGACCCTACCATCTCAGATACCAGACGTCGAGGCCAGGCCTCACATGGGGTGGGGTGGGGGGAGTCTGGAGGGGCGTGGCACCTTTTGTTGACCGCATCCAGCTGGACCTGGAGTGAAGCCTTGTGCTGTTCTACTACATCCTTCAGGGGCACAGTGGGGTGCTCCGCATGCTCCCCCTCGGTGCACTCCCGACACATGGCTGTCTCACATGATTGGCAGTAAAATTCCATCACCTGTGGGAACACAGAGAGCTTACTCCGCAGGAAGCATACATATACATGCTCCTCCTTCATTCTCAGTCATGGAAGCTGTTGGCATTACAGGGTCTAAGCTTTGATAGGACAGGCCTCGAGCAGAGCTGCATCCAAGCCCAAAGCCGCTGCTGTGGCTCTCCAACACTCGGGCCTTAGAACCTAAGCTCGCTATAAAGTACTCAGGCCTTCCAAAGGGCTTTTGAGCCAGGCATGGTGGTGAAGACCTTTAGTCCTAGCACTCAGGAGGCAGAGGAAGATGGAACTCTTCTAAGTTCCAGGCCAACATGGTCTACATAGCAAGTTTCAAGGCAGCCACGGCTATACAGTGAGACCTGGTCTCAAAAACAAACAAACCAAAAAAAAAAAAAAAAAGAGAGAGAGAGAGAAAGCATCAATTTTGTCACATAAAATGACCTTTTAGGGCTATGCCTCAGCCATAAATTGGAAGCCCTCCCTCACTGCTTTTTGAAGACAGGGATCAATTTATTTTATTTTTTTTTTAACTTTTATCACATAAGGAAACCTAGCAGGCTTGGACTGTGAACTGGAAATTTCATTTCTTCCCTTCTTTTCTGGATCTAGGGTTCAAACCCAGGGCTCTGTGTATGGTAAGCCGTGGCAGTCCCCTTAATTTCATTAGAGCCCAAAGTTTTCGGTGTACATCTCCTGTTCAAAATATCCTCATGCTGAATTAAACTGAACTTTAATGACAAACTCAAATGGAAATTCAACTCTTCCAAGGGAAGACTCAAAGTTTGTTTCTTATTTTAAAAGCTGTGTGATTCAGTCCAGCTCAACACAGCCTGCCATATAGAAACTGCTGGGTAAGGATGCTGTGAACTAAGGGGTCCTCTTCATGGATCCCCCTTTTTCTAGCTGGAGCTGCACTGGATTGTTTGCTGTTCCTTTAACATAGTCCTGGCTTTCACTGTTCAGGAAAAACAGAAGGATCCAAAACTGATGCACTGCTGTGCTGAGTTCCTGCTGTCAGCTTTCTAGAAATTACTTTTGGAAATGCAAATACTTGGTAACCGTGTATGAGCCTTTTATCACAAATATTTTTTTTTATTAACAATTATTAGTCTAAGAGGCTTCCTGTCTTTCAAAGGCCTGGAGGAAGGAAGATAAAAATAACTTTTCTGATAAATTCTGAAACTTTTTGCTGAAAATGTCCTCCCTAGGGATCCAAGGAATCTGATCCTGTGAGGGCGAAGGTTCCTTTCACTTCATGGCTTCAGCAGAAGGTGGTTCATAATATCAGAACATTTTATTTCTGGATCACATGTAATAAATATCCCCGCTTCGTGGTAAATACTCATGAAATCCCAGCAGTGCCGGAAATTACTGCCGTCGTGTGTGGTAGAGTCAAGAACGGAATGGGGAAGCTTCTTCCCTCCCGTTCTTCAGGGTGTTGGGACTGATGCTAGTGTCTGGGTTGGGGAGTGTGACACACTCATAGTGCTCGTGCAAGCTACCAGCACATTTCCCATGTCAACTGAGGCCGACACTGAATTGCTACATGCTGCTTGTGAGAGAAGAGAGTGCCACCTCAAGTGTTGAATGGGGTTAGACAGTGGCAATGTTTATTTAGAAATTAGTTGGTGTCCATGCTGTGTTTAGAAATCTCAAACACTATGCCGTATTACTTGCATTTTCTGGTCTGAGTTCAATGTATTCCGCAGTCTGAGAAGTGAGATGATGGGGGAGGAAATTATAAGATAAGAAAAGGACATGAAGTAATATATGGACACTAAAAATCTAAAAAAACATCATCAAGACCAGAGCCCATCATCCTATGCTTACCTACCCCCTTTTTACTCTGTTTATTTTGCTTTATGTCTATGAGTGTTTTGTCAGGTGCTTGCAGAAGAGGAGGTCCCATCCTCTGGAACTGGAGGTGTAGATGATTCTAAGTGGCCATTTGGCTGCTGGGAATTGAACCCAGATCCTCGACAAGCGCAGCCAGTGCTCTAACCACTGAGCCATCTCTCAAGCCACTCTTCTTAATTTATATTTTCAGTTGGTGGCAGGAGAGTGGACTTACTGAGTAAGGAAACCTCTGCCACATCACTAGCAGATGACGAAGCCAAGCTAATGGAACACATTCCAGTGACCACACATGACAAAAATTGCATCCTTTACAAAACTGGTCCAGAAAAGTCACAAGCATATATATATATATATATATATATATATATATATATATATATAACAGAGAGAAAATAGAACTTCTAGAGTTGCCACAATACTATCTTTCTTCCTTTCTTTTGCTTAAGGATAGAATCTCCCTCTGTAGCCCATGCTACCCTCAAACTCACCATGTCCCTGATTTAGCCTCTCAAGTAGTTATAACTGAAGGTGTACGGCACCATGTACACCCTTCATCATAGTACTTTAAATGCCTTAATTTCCAGGGAAAAAATAATAAGTCATAAAACATAAGAGAGAGAGAGAGAGAGAGAGAGAGAGAGAGAGAGAGAGAGAGAGAGAAAGAGAGAGAGAAGAAGGGGCTGGAGATGGCTCAGAGGTTAAGAGAACCAGCTGCTCTTCCAGAGGTCCCGGGTTCGACTCTCAGCACTCACATGACCACTCACAACGAGCTATATCTCAGGTCTCAGGGTGCCTGGCAACCTCTCCTGGTATTTATGGGCTCTACACACACATGATACACACACATACACCCATACACTTAACACCACAGGCAAAACAATCCATCTACACAAAAAAAAGAGAATAAAATCTCAAGTTTTTAAAAGCGAAGATGGTCCACACCAAAATAAATTAATAAAAGCTGCCTCTTAGTAAATCCAGATTGGATTTACCAGAGCTTAAATCAACTCTTACAGACAGTCCCAGAACTAAAAGAAACCGTGTGTGTGTATGTGTGTGTGTGTGTATGCATATATATATATATGCATACACACATACTTAATCATATATATACAGATATATATGTGTATATATCTCTCTATATTTACTTTAAAAACAAACAAAACAGCTAGAGGAAGCCAAAGACGATGCCGCACCAAATAGAGGATATTTAAGAGACAGAATTTTTGTTTGTTTGTTTGTTTTTTGAGACACAGTTTCTCTGTGTAGATCTGGCTGCCCTAGAATTCGCTCTGTAGACCAGGCTGGCCTTGAACTCAGAGACCCACCTGCCTCTGCCTCCCAGGTGCTGGGATTAAAGGTGTGTGCCGCCACCACCCCCCAGCTAAAGAGACAGAAATTTTAAGAAGGAACAGAAATATCCCAGCATGGAAAGTATAACAATTAAAATGTAAAATTCACAGGAGGGGTTTCCCAGACAGCATGAGCAGCAGGCAGGAGAGGAAAAATCAGTAAAGGTGAAATTAAATCATTTCAGCTTACCGGGCAGAAATAAAAAAGAACAAAGAAAAAGTAACACAACCTAGACGTCTCAGAAGAAAGAAAGAGATGATATTTGAGGGCCAGCAAGACGGCTTAGTGGCCACACTTGCAAGCAAACCCCATGACCTGAGTTTCATCCCTAGGACTTACATGGTAAAAGTAGAGAACCAACTCTGCAAAGTTGTCCTCTGACCTCCACTCCCAAGCTCTGACACACACACACACACACACACACACACACACACACACACACACTCTCTCTCTCTCTCTCTCTCTCTCTCTCTCTCTATATATATATATATATATATATATATATATATATATATATATATGTAACAAACATTTTTAAAAAGTAATATTTGAGGACTGGAGAGATGGCTCAGTGGTTAAGAGCACCAACTGCTCTTCCAGAGGTCCTGAGTTCAATTCCCAGCAACCACATGGTGGCTCACAACCACTTGTAATGAGATCTGGTGCCCTCTTCTGGCCTGCAGGGACACATGCAGACAGAATACTGTATACATGATAAATAAGTAAATAAATAAATAAATCTTTAAAAAAAAGTAATATTTGAACAAACTAGAGCTGGAAACTCCTCAAATATTGATGAAAGAGACAAATTGACACAGCCAAAAAGAAGCTGCAGAAACTCTAAGTAGCCAACTCAAAGAGAGCTGAATCAAGACACCTCATAACCAAGCTATCATACAGACAAGAAAGGTACACAAGACGGACAAGGAACGGATCATAAGATTAATGATGTACTTCCTGTCTCAGAACACTTTAGACCTAGCACAATGTCACAAGCCTGCACTCCCAATACCTGGGAGGTAAAGGTGGGAAGGCTGCAAGTTCAAGGCCAGTCTTGACTAAATAGGGAGACTTTGCTTATAACTATCAAAGTCTCAGGACTGTGCACAACTGCCTGTAACTCTAGCTCAAGAGAATCTGCTGTATCTGGACTCACAGGGCACTGCACACAGACACACAGACAGACAGACAGACAGACACACACACACACACTTAAAAATGATAAAAGGAATCTTTAAAAAGCAAAAACAACAATGAAAAGGTTTGGGGACATAGCTCAATGATAGAGCACTTACCCAAAATGTACAAGGCACCCAGTCAAACCCCCACATCAAATAAATAAATAAATGTCCAAAGAAACAAACTGAATGTTTAACCTAAAGGTGTAGAAAGAGAAATTTTCTGTGAACTACAACCGAAAAGGATCTAATTTAGCATCAGACATAACAGTCTAAGGCAAATACCTTTGTCACAGAGGAAAGTGTGTAATTGATAAGAAGGAAATTATATAAATTGAAGAATAAAAACTTTATTTAGATTGGCCAAGAGAGGAAGAAGCCTCAAATTACTAAAATCAGGAGGGAAAGTAGGTAGATTTTGCTGCTGATATCTTGGAAACATAAAGAATTATAATGAATTATAATTATACTATGGATAATTGTATGACAGTAGGTTGAATGCCTACATGGCATGGACAGATTTCTAGAAACACTCAGACTACCAAAACAGATGCATAGGAGAAATTCAAATCTGAATGAAGCTACAGTCAGAAAACTGGCATCAAAGAAAGGCCTAGGATCCAACGCTTCACTGGCAGAATCTACCAAGAATTTTAGATAAGAAATTATTTCACTGGACTGGAGAGATGGCTCCACAGTTAAGAGCACTGGCTGCCCTTCCAGAGGACCTGGCTTCAATTCCTGGCACCCACATGGCAGCTCATAACTGTCTGTAACTCCAATTCCAGGGAATCTGACACCCTCACATGAGCCAAACACCAATTCACATAAAATAAAAAATAATAAATTATTAGGAAAAAAATATTCCAAACCTTCCCAAATAATTCTAAAAGGCATAAGAGGAATAGGCTGTGGTGTCACACACCTTTAATCCCAACACACGGGAGGCAGGTGGATCATTGTGAGTGTAAGGCTTGCCTGGTCTACATAGGGAGTAGTAGAATTCTAGGGCAAGGTGATATAGTGAGACCCTGTCTCAAAAAATAAAAAAGTGTGTGTGTGTGTGTGTGTGTGTGTGTGTGTGTGTGTGTGTGTGTGCAGCATTTCCTAATTCACTGGGCCAAGAATACTGCAAAACAATAACAGACTGACATCCCTTGTAGATTTGGGTAAAAATTCCTGTGCAATGAACTAACAAAACCCAGCCATACACCCGAAGGATGGTAGGATTTATCCCAAGATTGCAGGGAGAGTCACATGTGAAAATCACAACCTGGGCATGTGACATCACCAGGCTGAAATGGCTGTTTATAGATGTGGAGTTGCTTTTTGGGGGCGATGAAAATATTCTGGAACCAGACAGTGGTGATATTTGCACAATTTTATGACTACAAAACCCACTAACTATATACTTTTAAGTGTTTGAAATATTGAATCTGATGTTATGTGATTTTTACCTTAAAAGACAAGAAAAAACAACCCTGACTGCTCCTTAGAGTTGACAGCAGCAAGGGTTCATTGTCTGAGGCTCAATATCCCGAGTGTGTTCTGGGAGAAAGAACTCTGGAATCATTTCTGAAGTGCAGAAAGCTAGTGGTTCTTAAATGCTTGTTCTAGGCTTTCACAGCTGAGGCTTGTTGGCTTTGGCACTAATTGTGGGGTGACTATGTGCCCCTCAGCTGAGCTCATCCATCTCCAGAGAGATGATGCCACTGTCCCCAGGGGTGGGAGGGCAGCCAGAGGCCAGGGTGAGCTTATTGGTGTTGACAGGTGGTCACCGTCTGTGTCCATCAGCAGAGGAGCTGGCAGGGCCACATGCATTCCTAGGGGGAAAAGGATGCTCCAGGCCTGTGGCCAATCTGGAGGCCTTTGTGGGGATCCTGACAGTTGATGGGGGAGGGGAGGACCTTGTTAGTGGTAGGGCAGTCTCACCCTGAATTCCCCTTCCTGTCAACATCCTTGTTAGTTGTTGGATGGAGCCTCACTGAACACTGACAGGGCTCCCTGGTCATGTGTCTACCCAGGATCACAAGGCATGAGCTCAAGGGTTGGCTTTAAGAGCAAAGAGCCTCTTAGATCATTGGCTGTCATTCTGTTTCCTTTAGGACTTGGCAGTGCGGTCCCGACGGTTTAATGAGCAGAGCACACAGCATTTCAGCACGTGACAGGCCTTCATCCACTGGTGCTAATCAGCATGGCAGCACCCCACTTTGCTGTTAATCACCTGATTTTATTAACCTTCATACGCTTGACCGGTTTTTAAAGATTTACCCATGGCAATTAACTGCAGCAGTTTATCTGGGATACTGAGTTTGGCTTGCATATGTAATGAGCATTCCCATTTCAAAGCATAGCCATCAACTCCTACAGTCTATGACCAGACTACAGAGTGCTAAGATACAAAGATATGTGCTGCTAATTCCCCACGGCCTCTCACTGGTTCATAAATGTTATGATCCCAAAGACTCACAGTGATTCTGCACATAGGAAGTGCTCAGAACATACTTTCAACGGCTTCATTCACCTCAAGGAGGGTCAGAGCCTTTAGACAGATTTAGCTTTTGATGTGACGGGATGGACTGCATTTGGTAGAAAGGAGGGTGGGGGGACTTTAGCCTGGAGAATCATTAACGGTTCTGGAGGTGCTGGAATTAGCAGGGCATCTAGCATCCAATGGTCTCTGGTGCTGAAGTGGGCTCAGAAAAGCATCTTCAGGAATTTCTTTCTATTCCTCTGTAAGTCAGGGTCTCACTATACAGACCAAACTGGCTTCAAACTCAGACTCACAGAGATCCTCCAAAGTACTGTGATTAAAGACATGTGTCACTAACTAACTAACCTAGGAATTCTTTTCTTTTTTTCTTTTTAGCTGAGGATTGAACCCAGGGCCTTGCGCTTGCTAGGCAAGCACTCTACCACTGAGCTAAATCCCCAACCCCAGGAATTCTTTTCTAATTTGTCCACCAGACAGTAGCCAGAGACCCCTCCTTCCTTAGTTTTTTCTAAGAAAGATAGTGTTGTTTTATAGAAATTCAGTTGATTTGCTCTTTAATTACTTATTTCTGAGGTTCTGGGGAGGGGACCCAGGGCCTTGCAAATGCTCTATCACAAGCTATACCCTAAGTCCTGTAGTTTTAATTTTATTCACTTTTTTTTTTCATGCTGTGGTTTGAAGTCAGGGCCCTATGAGTGGGTGACATGCTCCACTCATTACTCCATTATTTTGAGATGGAGATCTTGCTTTGTAGTCCAGGTTGGCTTCAAACGTGTGAACTTGTGATTCTCCTTACCTGAACTTCCCAAGTACATTAGGATTATAGGCAACACTACCATTCCTAGTGCATAGTGATTTTAGAGTTAACCACTTCAATGGAGGGCACCATTACATCCTTGCCAAAATCTTAGACCTGCGGTCACCTGGCAACACCAGCCTGGTGCCAATCAACTCCTTTGATGTAGTTCTCCAACGTCATTCCTGTTGGATCAGAGCCTTCAGTGGATTAGTCCAGCAGACGGCCTCCCACAGCTTCCTTCTATCTCAGTCTCCTCTGTTTTGAATCAACACTCTCACATTCCCTACTAGTTTGAGATGAGTTCAATGTAAATTGTACGTAGGTGTGCCAGTGTTTAATGGACTTTAATAGAGCCTCAGACTGAGGTCAGGATCAAGTTCCCAATAATTGCACCCAGCGTCCTTCCTCCAAGTCCTGATCTTTTAATCTCTCTGGCCCATTACCATTTCTTGGCTCCTGAAGACACTGGGCTGACAGCAAAGTAGAACACAGCAGCCTCTCAGACTTTTCCATTCTTTTTGCAACTCTGTCCCTTCTGAACAGAACCTCATTCTTCCTTCTATACTGTATACACTGTATATACTGTATACACTCTACATACTGTATACACTGCATATATACTGTACCCATATCACATACACTGTATACTGTGCATACTGTATATATTGTGGTCTCACAGAAAAAGCCAGAACTCTAAACATAAATATATTCACATATACCAATAGTTATATGTCATTTGTTTCAAAGACATCAATTTGGGGCTGTGAGTGAGGCTTTGATAAATCCTGTGCTCAGCCCTGGCTGAAAATCCTTAGAACCCATCCATCAATTAATCCATCAATCAAATCAATCAATCAGTTTTAATAGCCACACATCAATGAGTTATATGGGCTGATAATAACCTCAGCAGGTGTCTAATTTGTAAATTTATATTATTTCTAATTTTACTATAATATAGAAAGTAAATATTAATATAGAATACAACATTCTTATTGGAAATCATCATCTTATCCATGATTTCCTTAGAAATAATTCTGTTAGTGGAATTGCTGAATTAAAAGATGAGAGGCTATCTGAAACAAATTGTTATATTTGGGCCCAACTGACTTCACTTTTCTGAAGAACAATTTACTCTTTTCTCCAAAAGACCCAAGGTCAGAGGACACATCTGTACATTGTTCTCTCTTTCCACCTTATGTGGGTGCAGAGTTTGAACTCGGGTCGCAGACCTGTGTAGCAAGTACCTTTACCTGATGAACCATCTCTCCAGCCCCTGGTTATTATCTTTTAAAAGAAAATAGGATAGAGATTTTTTTTTGTGTGTGAAGCCTAATGTGATTTTTTTAAAAGCCATTTATACTTTCCCTGTGGATTTCCAAGTTCTTTACTCTATTTCTTTTGAGATAATCATATTTTCCTTGTCAGTATTCTTACATATAAAGGACTCTCTGAGGCATTTTCATTAAGAATTTTGTGGTTAGTATTATAAGTTGAATTATTAATAGCTTTCATGTGTCTGTCTTCCCTACGGTTTGGTATCAGGAACATAAATGAGCCACAACTTAGCTGAGCAGCTTTCCACCTTTCACTACCCAGGAGTATACTAAGAATCGTACACACTATTTTCTTTCACATTTCATAATTTAATTTGTTCTTTTCTTAGCTTCTTGAGTTTTTGTGTGTGTTTGTTTTTGAGACAGGGTCTCATTATATAGGCCAGGTTGTCTTTGAATTCACACTAATTCTCCTGCCTCAGCTTAGGCCACATACATACCTTCCTAAGTTGCATTCTTCTCAAATAAAATAAAATACTTATTTAACCTACAAAAATCTCCTTTAAAAAATATATGGAGTTATTTACCCCCTACACGAGATGGTAAAATATTCACTTCTGTATGCTTTGTTGTTGTTGTTTTATGTGCATTGGTGTTTTACCTGCGTGAAGGTGTTAGATCCCCTGGAACTGGAGTTACAGACATCTGTGAGCTATCATGTGGGTGCTGGGAACTGAACCTGGGTCCTCTGGAAGAACAGCCAGTGCTCTTAACTGCTAAGCTATCTCTCCAGCCCCCAATTCTGTGTTTTATATAGTCCTGTTTTGCCCTCACTTTATGTATTAAATAGTTGTGAGCTTCAAAAAGACATTCTGTGTTTTTTCCATGAACAATTGCCAATTTAACTTTAGTATACTGTGCGGGAGCTAAATACACTGACGTTTTGTTGCGGCCTAGTTATACGGTCAATTTCAGTGGTTCAAGTTCTCCCAATCTCAGCTTTGCTCAACACATTGTCTTCTTAAAACACACAGGTTTTTATGTGAGGGAGGCAGATTCCTTCATAAACGTCCAAGGCAGGCAGAGTCTCACATGAACATCCTATTTCCTCTGAAATACGTCTTCTGCTCTCTCTCTAGTCTAGCAACTTACCGACACTAGTTGGACATCTCAGTAAATGCAAACCTGATGCCTAGCCTCAGTCTCACTACTCTATCCCCCATTCAGACAGTAAACTATTCACCTCTTGTTTTGAAGGTTTAATGTTCCATGCTGGTTTTGGAATTTAGGTCAAGTGCTTTCTTGATGGTATCACAGTGTGTCACAATCTCTCCCCAGCTACTTTTCTGTTTCTCCCTTCAAGTCTCCTGCCCACCTGTATTCTGGCCTCACCTCCACACTTCATGTTCTAGGTTCCCCAGCTGCCTACCATTCCTGAACACCACCATGCCTTTACATCAATTACCATGTTTTCCCCCCAAATGCCATTTATTTCACATTCTACACAACCACCAGTTCAAATCTAGGCTGGTGCCTACAGTTGGACTCCTAGTGTTTCTAAGACTTCCTTCCCTATCAAACAGGGTGTGCAGGGAGCCCAGTGACTGAACTAAACTTTACAGGAACTTGTACCTGACAGAAACATTTTCCTGATGTAGCACTTAGGATGGGAGTCCAGGCAGAGAGCCTCAGTATTCACTCTGAGCCAATAAGAAAAGGAGCCAGAAAAAGTAACATTCAACCTGCTTTAGGAGGAAACTTTTCAGCTTGTTTTGGCAAAAAAATATACAATAGTCTCCCTTGGATTATAGAGTATATGTTATACATTTGTGTTATTACTAGCTTGGTGTACTACCAATTAAATAGTTACAGATGTGCAAGGCACAGTGTCTTCTTGTGTTTGAAGGTATCATAAAGCTCAGGATGATACTTACTCTAGGTCTAGCTTCAATGTTGTATCAGTCAAACTGGTGCTTAACCTGTCCAAGCCTGAGACTCTCTGTCTATGGATAAGGGTCACTTACACCTGCCTTGCAGAATGCATTGGGAAGCTGAGTGCAGGTGTCTGGCAAATCTATGCAACAATCTGATGAAGATGCAATTCTTGGCGCTAAGGTCTCTGCCCACTTGAACTCATTCTAGAGGGAGAGCTCGAAGACCAATGAGCAAACAGCCCACAGATGACATTATGAATGCCATGGGGCAGAATAGGAAGTGACATGATGAAGGTAAATTGCTATTAAGAGGTGGCTGGACATGATGGCACATGCCTTTATTTCCAGTACTCAGAAGGCAGAGGCAGGCATATCTCCATGAGTTCAAGGCCAACTTGGTCTACAATGAGAGTTCTAGACCAGTAAGGGGTGCATAGTGAGACCCTGTCTCAAAAAAGGGGTGGCTTGCCTCAGAGAGCGTAGCTAGAGAAAAATTTCTGGGAAGGAAATGGAGAATGAAGGTGGAGGGCAAACAAGCCACAGGAGAGAAGGCATGGAACACCACAGAAGAAGGAATGGGACAGCCAGCTGAAGGCAGAAACGCTACTGAGGAGTTAAGGAGGCCAGGCCGGCTGAAGCAGAGCGGGCCGAGTACAGGGTGACAAGCAGCCAATGGCTGAGGAAGAATGCTCGGCTCCAACAACCTCTTGCTCTACTGGTGGTTTATAATACACTAGGGGGTGGGGTTTACATTACAAGTAGCTTCACATGCTTCTTAAGTGGCCAGTATAAGGAAAAAAGTAAATAAAGTCACTGCTTAGAATGAATAAAATATTAGGGATGGAGGTATAGTTCAGTGACAGGGCATGAGCATTCAGAAAGCCCTGGGTTTGATTCCTAACACCAAATCACCACCACCACCACCACCACCACCACCACCACCACCACCATCATCATCATCAAATACAGGGAGCAGTGCCAGGAATTGAATCCAGAGACTTTCACACGCTAGGTGTAAAGGTTGGAATGAGAATGGCCCCCAAAGTCTCACATATTTGAATGCTTGGTCCCCAGCTGGTGGAACTGTTTGGGAAGGATTAAGAGGTTTGGCCTTGTTAAAGGAGGTGTGTCACTAGGAGCAGGCTCTGAGGTTTGAAAAGACTCCTGTGAGCCAGGCAGTGGTGGCACACACCTTTAATCCCAGTTATGCAGAGGTAGGTGGATCTCTGTGAGTTTAAGGTCAGCCTGGTCTACAGAGAAAATTCCAGGACAGCCAGGGCTACACAGTAAAACCCTGTCTCACAAAACAAAACAAAACAAAAAGACTCATAAGACTCCCTGTCCCTCTGTCTACCTCACAGTTATGGTTGTGTCTAAAGATATGAGCTCTTAGCTACTGCTCCAGCATCATGCCTGCCTGCCTGCCTGCCACCATGCTCCCTGACATAATAGTCATGGACTCTAACACTCTGAAACCCAAACCCCAAATTAAATGCTTTCTTTTATAAGCTGCCTTGGTCATAGTGTTTTATCACAGCAACAGGGAATTAACTAAGATACTAGGCATGCAATCTACCACTGAGCTACTCTTCCAACTCTAAGAAATATGTATTTTTAGAGAGTCTCTCTGTATTGCCAAGGCTGATCTCAGACTCATCATCCTCCTCTCTCAGCTTCTTGAGTGCTAGGAGTACAGGTATGCATGCCACGCCTGGATCAAGAAATAATTTTAACAGCTAACCTTTGCTGAGAGCTTACTATGCGCTTTATATCATCTAAACATTTCATTTCCCCATTTCAAATAATTTTATTTGGTAAATACCATTATGACTTCCTTTACACAGAAAAGGGAGCGAGAGTTTTATAAACGTGCTAAAGCTGAGGAGGCAGGAAATGTGTTTAAAGGCAGGGTTTAAATCAGCCAGGCTGACTCACAAACCCGTGCGTGACATTATCCAGTCCCCTCCAGGCACAGAGCTACTGTGAGTCAGTTATTTGGTGAGTCTTATAGGCCCATTTGCATTTATAACAGTTATTCCGCTTGCTAGAAGCAGGAAGTATGTTTGCCACTCACAATCTGTAGTCTTTATCGGGTATGGACAGAACTTCAGTTCTTCCTTCCTAAGGAGTAGGATCTGAGACTTGAGAAAAACTCTTCTCCAAGAAAAATAAACCCTAATTAATTAGCATCTTAGCAATCACTTTCAATTTGTAGAGCTTATCTGCGATTAAATCCGCATCCGTGATTTTTGACTGGCATGTTATATCAGAGTATGCCTAGCTCTCTCTCCCAAGGACCACAGCAGTAGATTCCAAGTAGAGATGATGAAGATGGATTTTATGCTATAAGTAACTCTGGTTAGAGAAAGTGAGTAGGTAAAAGAGTCTGAGGGTGGTTAAAAACTTGTTTTTAATTAGTCATTTCTCAGACTATTATTAATATATTATTAATAATCTTTGCTTTAATGAAGACTCTCTGAGGTATGTACCCGAAGCCTACCCAAGGCCACAGCCACCATGTCCCCCGGGGAAGCCTGCTGTCTGCCTCACTTACATTCCCATCGTGGTTTGGGCACGAAAGCGGCTTTCCTGCAGCCACAGCGGTGACCGTCTCCAGGATGGAAGAATCCTCGCCATTGCTGCCGGGTGATCGCTGCAGCACATCCATGAGGTTTGTGATGAAGAAGTTGTTCTGCAATGCAGCCACCCCTTTCTCAGGCAGGATGGAGGTCTGGCGACACACCGGGCAGGAGAGGGTTAAGCTGTGGGCTGGAATGTAGTTCTGCAGGCACCTGTTGCGGAGCACACATGGGGGCAGTCAGCACAGAGCAGCCGCTTCTGCAGGTACCATCTGCGTTCTCATCAACAATGGCTGACAATGGGCCACTTTGCAGAAACCTACTTTGTGGTGTCCTGTACCAGAGAAATCATGCTTCAGAGACCAAGAACCAACCTGTCCTCACATCGGCTCTACACACTGACCAGACAAATGGCTGTGCTTGAGGAAAGAAAATGTCACAGACTTCTGTAGCATCACAGTGTGGTTGGTTCAAGACCAAGCGACCTTGACCTTCCAAGGAACTTGGTAGACCTACCAGGTCAGATGCCCATGTGACTCACATACATAGTAAAGGTTGGAAAGCCTTGTTCTGTAAGCATTGAGCTCACAAATGTGTGGACTTTTGCAATGGGGGGGGGGGATGTCAGATGAGTTTGTTAACACTGAAATTCGTTTGACACAAAACCATAATTATGTATATAAAAAATCTGACTGGAAATATTTGGTTGAAGCAAGGATGAGACCCAGACTAAGTGACCACATCTCTCACTTCTCCTCAAGAAGCACCAATTCCATCCAGTTAGTTAAGAAAGAAATGTATTAACAATACAAACTACATTTGAAATATTCCCTCAAACCCATAGAGGAGGCACCATTATGATCCCTTTGGACAATGAAGAAACATGGGTATAGAGAAGGGCTAAGGACCTTGCCTAGCTTGCTTGCTTGCTTCCTTCCTTCCTTTCTCTCTCTCTCTCTCTCTCTCTCTCTCTCTCTCTCTTTCTTTCTTTCTTTCTGAGCTGAGGATTGAACCCAGGGCCTTGTGCTTGCTAAGCAAGCGCTCTACCACTGAGCTAAATCCCCCAACTTTTGCCTAGCTTTCTTTAGTAGGTCAGGGTTAGAGTGGGAACCCAAACCCAGGCAGTTTGATATCATAATTTAACCTTTAAATAACTAGAGTTGGAGCTGGGCTTGCAACTCAGTGGCTAAGTATTTACCCAGCATGCATAGGTCTCATTCAAGCACTGCAGAAGCAAACCCAAAACTATGCTGTACACTGTTTTCCAGTTGCTTAGCCAGAGTCTGAGAAACACCAATGTGGCCTCTTACTTTGCAGAGGAAGAAAGTAACACCAAGTAGGGTCAGCTGGTGAGAGTCTCAGAGGTCATTTGGACTAAGTCTCTGCCAGAAATGAAACAGAGCTGCTAAAGTCAAAAATGATACTTGAGGCCAAGAGGCATTTGCAATCATATTTTACTAGACAACAGACCTTCAGCAAGCTTGACTTTGCCTCCACTTCCTTTTGTGCCAGATCATCTTCCTATGTCTTTATGGCGTCTGTTCCTCCTGTCTGTTTTCTGAGTTACCAAAGCTTGGTGTTACTCACAGCTCCATCCTCAAACAACTTCTTCCTCTGGGATCTTATACCACTATGAGTATAACAGACCTGTGGGAGCATATACCTGTGGGAGAATCCCCGCTGGGCTGCACCTGCTCTGGCTCCAGGGTGCTAGCACCTAGGCTTCATCCATCTTTTGTTTCTCAGTTACCCTTTGCTTCTCTTGTTGCCGTATGTGCATCTTGTCTGAGAGTCTCCCAAGGATACAAAGCCTATGCAAAACTTGGTTCAGGAAACCCAGAAAACTCTGGTACCTGATAAATCTAGAAAGTTGGACTTGGCATTGTATTTTTGGAAGCTTCTTTCGGGTTGTTTTGAACGTATGGAAATCAATTGGCGAAAGGGTAAACATGGAGAAAAATGAAAATACCCTGGGCGAAGGGAAAGGCTTCAGTCCTTAGGGGCTGGATCCCCCTGCAGCCATGAAAGGCTAGCTTCATTCTTTTTTGTTTTTAATTATTTATTTTATGTACATTGGTGTTTTAGTACCCTAGATCTGGAGTTACAGACAGTTGTGAGCAGCTATGTGGGTGTTGGAAATTGAACCCAGGTCCTCTGGAAGAACCACTGAGCCGTCTCTTCAGCCCCTAGATTCATTTATTTTTTTTTGTTTTGGTTTTTTGAGACAGAGTTTCTCTGTGTAGTTTTGTTTCCTGTCCTAGAGCTCGCTCTGTAGCCCAGGCTGGCCTCGAACTCACAAGAGATCTGCCTGCCTCTGCCTCCCGAGTGCTGGGATTAAAGGCGTGCCTTTGAGTCTTCATTCAATGGACACTCATGAACCCACACACTGGCGCTGTGACATATACCCTCTTCAAGCCCTATGCCTTCCACTTTTTTGACACTTTTTAGATGTCTCAAGGGTCATAAAGCCTAACAGGCAATAAACCAAACCAATGTTCTTCCTCAAACCATGTCCTCATCCTGTCTTGATGAATGGCACCTCCATTCATTCATCTAAGCAGAACAGAGACTAGGAGTCATTCATCAAATAGCAACTCCCCTCCTGTCCTTCATTTCTTTCACCCACCCCATCATTGGAGCCCTCAAACCCTAAAATCCTTCCTCAGTTCTCAGTTCTCTTCACTTCTTTTCTACCTTCTTTTTTAGACTTGGGCAAGGGCCTTACACGTGGCACCTATGCTAATCTCTGTAAGCCTTCTCCATATTGCAATCAGAGTGACCTTGTTAAAACGAGAAACAAACCATGCAAATCTCTGTCTCCTCCCAGCTGAGATGAAAGCCTACCAGGGCTGCTGCTGCTCTTTCTATGCAAGATAGGATTCCACATGTGGGACCATGGGTTTCTCACATTATGATCTAGCCCTGGAGTGTCCTTGGTCTCTTCATTTGAAGAGTACAGCCACAGGGGGTTTAAATTCACCCCATCTCCTGGTCCCTTACGATGACGCTTCTGCATATCTCTGACACTCTCTTCTCTTGTTCACTTCTCTTAACTGATTACTGATTCTTGGGGGTTTCTGCTTACAATCACTCCTGCAGGGAAGCCTTCCCTGGTTAGGCAAATGCTCCACTACCATGGCTTGCTGTGGAGTTTGGAGGTCCAGCACTTGTCCCTGGTTTAATGTATTAATTGGAATGGTTGGGAGTTCATAGCTGGCCAGAAGATGTTTAGTTTTGTTCTCCTTCTAAGCCTTGTTGATGGTGTTTTAGAAGACACTGGGTTAAGTGACCAGCTGTACAACTTCTCTCTATAGAAACTAAACCTTCTAAGGGAAGCTGCTGAGCACTGTCAAAAGCAGCCACTCCAATGAGCACACTGCTAGAACAAGTCTAATGTACCTCCCACAGGATCTCCCTACGGTAGGAACTCATGAATCTCTGCCATGCACTGCTGGAAGGAGGCAAGGCTTAGCAGGGCTGGACCCTGGGCAGCTCAGAAGTGCTGCTTCTTACCTAACATGGTTAAGAAAGAAGAATCAAAAAGCCCCCAAGAGGGTGCTAAAAAAACACAGGAATTAGGTAGTTCTGTTGAGCATGGACTGAGTGACTCTCAGCCGGTATATGCTGTGTAAGTGCCAGGCTATGGTGATTGTTACAAATAAAGTAACCATGTCACCATCTGCACCCAGGGACAGAGCAGCGGTTCTCTGGGCTTTGCGTTTGGCCATGCCCAGTCAGTGTTGGGGTGGGGGAAGGGATAATCACTAATTATTGGAGGATATGAGCTACAAAGCACTTGGATAAATAATGCCTCTATATGAATAAAATGAAAAGCACAGGTGCAAGATATGTATCATCAATAAAACAAAACAACCCACTACATAATTCCAAATGAAAGGAAAAACCCCACAATGTCTAACGAGAAGCACACTTTCCCTCTACCCATCACGGCCATCAAGGATGTAGTCTTTCTGCAGCAGGAGGTCCCTTCAAAGTAAATCAACTCCTTTTTTTTTAAATGCCAGTTAAATAATAAATGTATTTTGAATTGGATGGTAAATAAAATCAGCATCTATTTGAAATCATTGAAAGCACTGAGTTCATGATCTAGAAATAGGAAGTATACTATTTTAATTACATCTATTAAGTAATAGAAATGTATTTAACAACATATGTTCAAACATAGCTGGGCTATTTATTCATTTTTAAGAACAGTATTTATAAAGCCTTGCTAAGGATAGACTTAAATTAAGTCACAAGTAAACTCCATGCTAACAACTTCTCTTCCTGTTTTTGTTTTTGTTGTTGTTATTTGGTTTTTTGTTTGTTTGTTTTTCAGACAGTGTCTTTTTACATAGCCCTGGCTGTCCTGGAATTCACGGTGTAGACTTTTGAACTCACAGAGATCCACTTGCCTCTGCTTCCCGAGTACTGGGATTAAAGGAGTTCGCCACCACTCCCAATTCTGTTTCTTGTTTTGTTTTTTAAAGACAGGATCTCAACAGCCTAGACTATCTTCAAACTCAAGATTCTACTACCTCATCCTTCCAAGTACTATAATTACAAGCCTGGGCCACCAAGAAGGTTGTAAAACAAACTTGTTATCCTTATGGGCTTTTTTTTTTTTTTAACATAGTACGTCAAGCCACGGAATATAAAGGTGTATATAAAGGACTGGAGAAGTGGTTCTGTGTCTAAGAGTGTTAGCTGCTCTTACACAGGGTTGGAGTATGGTTCCCAGCACCCACATCCAGCCAGTGGCTCACAGCCATCTGTAACTCCAGCACCAGGGTATCTGACACCCTTTTCTTGCCTCTGCCCACAGACAGACAGACAGACAGACAGACACACACACACACACACACACACACACACACACACACACACATAAATAAAAATAAAATCCTAGCTAGGCATAGTGGTACACACCTTTAATCCCGGCTCTTGGAAAGCAGAAGTAGGCAATTCTCTGAGAGCTCAAGGTCAGCATGGTCTACATAGTGAAATCCTGCCTCAAAATTCAATAAATAAACAAACAAAATCTTTAAAATGAAATAGCAATTGAAAACACTCTTTCAAGAAAGACAAGTAAGAAGTGTGTTTTCTTTAGCTCTGTCTTTTGGAGGTGAGCCAGTCCATTCCTGGATGCTTTCTCAGACTTGTAATTGTTTGAAACTAAGTAAGTCACTGGTGGCTCCTGACTGGGTTCCTAGATGTCTGTTAGGAGCACAAGTCAGGCATTGTCCCCCCTGGGTAGCAGTGGAATCCTGGGAAAGTGCAGGTGGCAGGTGAGCTCAGGAGCATGAAAGCAGCTTACCTCTCGCAGAAAGTGTGCAGACAGGGAAGGACCTTGGGGTTCTTGTACCGTTCCAGGCATATACTGCAGATCAGAAACTGCTTGTCAATCTGGCGGACCACAGGACTTGGGATGCTGGCGCCCTCACTGGCCATCCTAGACCACTGACATGGGGGGCCGGCTGTCCTCGACCCTGCACGCTGCTGCAGTCAGAGAGAAAAGCCAAAAGGAAAACACATGATCACCCTGTACGTGCATACCAATCCTGGGCTCTTCCATTTTAAACACAGGTAGATGCCAATGTCAGTGACCTCAAAATAACCAGGGCCAACTCTCATTACTTTGGAAGTAATAGCAAGCTTGTTTGTGCTATAAATAACGATAAAATAATGACATCTTCCTTCCCCACACAGACAACAGATCAGGGGAGGGAGTGTCCTACAAGAAGATGTTTGCTGAGTTTAAAAGTGAGTAGCAGCTGGGGGGGCAGATATACAGCTAAGTGCATGCCTTTACTCACAACTATATTTTGGATATACACTTGCTTTTGATGTTCAGATGACACTCGGTATATTATACTTTGAGGGGCTAAAAGATGCCACTGCCAAACACATCACATTGATGTAAGTTATTTTAACTGAAAGCTGTTGGGAAACAATATGCAGTCATTGGAAAAGCCTTATCTCCTCTTATGTACCTAGAACCTATAAATAAACTGATGTAAGACATCCCTGGGGGAAGTTATACAGATTGTACTGATGTTAATTTTTTTTTTAAAACACTTGTTGGGCAGTGGTGGCACACGCCTTTAATCCCGGCACTCGGGAGGCAGAGCCAGGTGGATCTTTGTGAGTTCAAGTCCAGCCTGGGCTACAGAGTGAGAACCAGGAAAGGCACGAAGCTACACAGAGAAACCCTGTCTCGGAAAACCAAAACCAAAACCAAAACAAAAAGACAAAAATTTACTTGTTTTGTTTTGTGTGCACATGTGTGGGCATGTGACTGCACGTGTGGAGGTCAGGGGACAACTTGTGTGAATCGGCTCTCCTTCGGCCATGTGGATCCAGTGGTTGAACCCAGGTCCTCAGCATCAGCAGCAAGCTCCTTTACCCGCTGAGCCGCCTCTGCAGTCCTGATGTTAACATTCTTTTGTTTGCTCATTTGTTTTTGTTTTTTTTTGTGTGTTAGCATTCTTAACTCTACATGCTTGGAAGTTTCATTAAAAAACAACAAAAAAAAAAGTGGTGCAAAATCCAAGGAGGTGACCAGACTTGGGGGTTTTAACAACAGTACACACAAAGGAGCCCTCTCCCCCTCTTTGTCTAAAAGGGACATGAATTTTCCTTTTGTAAAGGGCACTTCTCCTTCCAAACTGGAGTGTGGGGAAGGCTCTCAGGTACTGGGGCTTCGAGAAGAGGTGGGTCTGCATAGCTAATCGTGCTTGACAAAGCTCACTGACCCAGGCTTCCCTCTGGCTTCCCCACTGCATCCCCCCCCCCCCAGCCCACCCTTTTCCTTCTGTCAGTAACAGAGTGGAGAGAACGCAGAGGCAGTCCCTGGAATCATAAAGGAAGCTCCCTCACCTCCGTAAGGTTGAAGGGAAAAGAGAAGTCAGAGGGAGCCTCAAATAGGAAGAGATTGTGCATGTCACAAAGACCCCAGAGAAGAAAGCAGAGTGCATTGGGCAGGAAGTTATAACAGACACAGCTCCAGCACCACCTTCAAGTTTCTGGCTCCTGTCTCAATTTTTGAAACGCTTGGTAAGGTGCTCACAGGCCTCTTGTTCTCAAGGCAAGGATGGAAGGTAGGAAGGAGGAGAGGGAGGGAGGGAGGGAGAGAAGAAGGGAGGGAGGGAGGGAAGGAAAGAGTGCAGACAAAAACTAACAAGTTCATCATCAACATAAAAGAAATGAAAAATTTATTCTCATATTATGTATTAATTAAACACACACAGGTGTGCATGTGCCTGTGCACACACACCCTGAAACTTACAGCCTTTGCACCTCCTAAGCTGCCCACCACTCTGACCTCGTGTTTTGCCAAGGCTTTGCTCTGGAAGCTTGGTTTACCTTTGGCGCTAGAACTTGGACTGGGACCTGTGTCTGAAGCTGGGAACTACAGCATGTTTACAACATCAGCAGTCCGATGCTCCCTGTGGGTACCACTCTTCTCCAAATACGAGTGACAGTTCTCATGCCTCACCAAATAACCAACGTTTTTAGATGCTCTTCAGCTCTTAGCTTTAAAGATTTATTTACTTTTTCTCTCCATATATGAGTGTTTTGCCTGCATGCATGTATGTGCACTACAAGCATGTCTGGTGCCTGAAGAAGCCAGGAGCAGGTGTCACATTCCCTGGAACTGGAATTACAGATGGTTGTGAGCCATCATGTGGGTGCTGGGAACCAAACCCAGTCTTCTGAAAGAAAGCCAGTGCTCTGAAGTTATCCAGCCCCAAGTTTTATTAAGAAAACTCTGGATCTTACAATCTGAGTGGTCAGCCCTATAGGCATATACAAACAGAATACTAATGGGCTCAGCATGTTGTAACTATATATTTATTCATTTTTGTATGTATATATGTGACTAACTTTATATTTATTTTAATTTTATACTTACTAAACATGTGCAAATAAAATAAATACCACACATCAAAATTAACCAGATCCCAAGTCTACACATCTCAATGAACTTCTACATAGTTAGAACAGGCATTCTGACACTATGAAGTTTCACACTGGGTTTTCCACTCTCCTATCTAGTATATTTTTATGTAGCTATGATAATAATAATATCATGGAAAGATTGGGAAGGAGAAGGAGTGGAGGAAATGGTATAATTACATTATAATTAAAAATAAAATTAAAAAAAATAAAACCCTGTCAAGATCCATTTTAGCAGAGTTACACCCATGACAGGTTTATAAAGGAATCTAATTAACAAATGGCACCTGGTGAAAGTCTGTGAGGCAGGAGCATCACCTTCAGTCAGTCAGAGCTCCCTGCCTGGTGAGGCAGTGGAGGCAGGAATCTCTAATTGGCCAGGCACTGGCAGCTAGACTTCCATAGAGTGTTCCCTGAAGAGCTAGAGAAAGTGTTCCTTGATCGGATGAAGGGCAGGCGGTTCATCTCTCAGGAGCTGGACCACATCCCTATGACATCAGACTACTGAAGGAAAGCACTGTCCATCTTAGAGATAAGCAAACCAAAGCGGAGGGTTTAAATGACCTACCCAAGGTCATCCAGGGAGATCAATGGAGCAGAAAGCTCAGGTTTCAGGTTTTCTGCCTCCTCTGACAGGTCTCTGGTAGCTAATCTTGAACAAGGGTAACACTTGCGTGTGTCATAAAAATGGCAGCATGCTCTCTTGGGTGGCAGTAAAATTTGCATGACTGTGAGAAAGCAACACAATTCCTGAACAAAAATCCACTAAGGGTTCGATTATATTATTATTATTATTATTATTATTATTATTATTATTATTATTTTAATGACAGTGATGGCCAGAGATGCGGCTCATTGAAAGAACACATACTTAGCATTCAATATAAGGTTTGATCCCTTATTCCCACACATTCTGTTAAGTTTATCATTAAATAGGGGCTGGAGGGATGGCTCGGCAGTTACAAACTCTTGCTGGTCTTGCCAAGACCTGGGTTCAGATCCCCGAACCCATAAGGTGGCTCCCAACAGTAACTTCACTTCCAGGGGATCTGACATCCCCTCTGACTTCCAGGGCATACATGTGATACACAGACAAACATGTAGGCAGAACACTCATATGCATAAAATAAAAATAATTTTTTTTTTGGGGGGGAAAGCCAACTAAATTTTATTTTGAATAGCTTTAAAAGTTTAAAGTTGCCTTTATTTACCTATTTGTGTTGGAGGGTGTGGGGGAGGAGGGCGGCTGTGCCACAGCAAGCCTGTGGAGAGTCAGAGAATAACTTAGGGAGTGGCTTCCCTCCTTCCACTCAGAGGTCTAAAGCTTGGCAGCAGCACATTTACCTGCTGAGCTATCTCAGCTGTCCTTGACTATGTTTGAAGTTTTTCATGTGACCGTCACATGCTCAGCCATGCTGGAGAACACAGCAGAAAGAAAGGATGGAGGGGGAGAGAACACATAAGGTTTAAGTTATTTTTAAAAAGCCCTGTTTTGATCAAATGATGTATATTAATGGAATAAAATTCCTTAAACCAACATTTTTATGCTCTAAAGCTTTAAAAAAAACCACATTTGATTCTAATTCTATGGTAATTACTGTGGTGAGTGATGATGTCTTTGTTAGTATTATTCATTTACACGGTCAATTAATTATGCCTACTCATTAACACTAATTTAAAATCACGACAATGCCGCAGATCTGTCACAAGTGACCTGTTGAAGGCATCTTGCTCTTTAGAACTCCCACAATCAACACAAAAGGTTTCCAAGCCCCAAAGACCCCCAGCTTTGCCAGGATAAGAACACTTCCGGGAATATTTCTGGATGTGCACTAACCGGAAAGCATTTCATTGCTCCTAAAGGGACAATGTGCTTGGAAGAACTCAGGCACAGCCTGAGCCAGTGAACATGGTGGGACGCTTCTAGGCCTCCAAGTAGGCGACAGTCTTTAATCAAAGGGCTTGAGCACTACCAGTGATGAGTACCTAACTACATTCTCCTGGAACGTCCCTCCCTATCGGAGCTTCCAAACTTTGGCGACCCTTTCTACTCACAGATGTGGCAGAAATCAGTGCAGGAGAGTGAAGTTCAGAGACAGGACTGCTCTTCTGCTGGACAGCAGCAGAATTAAGGGGAAGAAACCATCTGTGGAGCCTAGGCCGAGCTGCTGGCACACCCATGGCAAAAGGCCAATGGAGGGGAAGGCAGAAGAGCCTTTCTTCTTGAAATTGGGTTTTGCTATGCAAATCCTCCCTACCTCAACCTTCCAAGTGCTGGAATTGGGTGCCACCAGGCACCATACCTGGTCAAAAGTCATTTTTCTATGAGACAGTCCACATTAGACAAATATTGACGTTCACCAGCTAGAAGAGCTTTTATATGAAACCAAGCTGAAGTTCCCTGGAGTGTTCCAGAGGCCCTCTCGCCCCTGCCCCTGGCCCTGCCCCTGCTCCCACCTCTACCCGCCCCCCCCCCTACTGCTTTGTTGGGAGTCTCCTACTCAACCTGATCACACTGTTTCTTTGTCCCTTGTCTTTGCTGGCTTTGGCTCCATAAATACCTGTTTTCTCTTATGGACCCCATGTTTGTGCAGCAACAATCCCACCCCACCCCCATTCATATGTTGAAGCCCTAGCTCCTAGTGTATTTGGAGACTGTGGTCATTTGTGGGAGAGCATTAGGCCTTGAGGATGGAGCCCTGATGACAGGATCTGAGCTGAGTGGGACAGCAGGTGTAGTTTCCTGTCCCTATTATCCTGTAGACTTCTGCTTATGTGGGTAGGAAAGGTCTTGACACTCCAGAGACCCAGATGAGAATGGAGGCCAGGCAAGAATCCACGTCCATATTGCCTTTTGAATCCAGGAGACCAGGAACTGGTCATCCCTGACACTCTGGTTAAGGGCTGTCTGTTCTGTGCACACTCCTCAGCAGATTCAGGTTGATGGCATGCTTCCCACTGTGCTTCCTGGCATGAATGAAGCATAATGCTCCCTCTCCCACCCCTCTCTCTCCATGTGAGGATGGAATAAAGGGAAGGCCATCTGTCTGCAAAGCTGGAGGGCAGCTCTCTCCAGAACCCTGCCGTCTTGGTTCCCGGAACTTGGACTTCCAACCTCCAGCACTAGAAGAAACAATTGTTGAAAGCCCCCGAGTCTCTGGTAGTTTTGTTACAGGAAAGAACTGACTAAAACCTCTCTTGATACAATATGCAATTTATTTACATCCCATATCATCTTCCCATCCCTGCTCCCTCACCCTGCCATGGACAGGGATGTGTGTCTGCACACTGCTGTTACCCCAGAAGCTAGAGCTGTGTGTGCCTGGTACTCCATTGTCACTAATTTCTGAATAAACACAGTGTGCTACTGGTGGACTAAAGCATGACAGTGGGAAAAAGAAGCTAGATTCTGTGACAAAGCATGTCTGTTGTGAATGTTGTCAGGTTGATGTCAGCGTTGCCTGCCTCCTAGTGTGACAGTCTGAAGCCTACCAACACACGTTATCATCCAGGGGATAAGTATTAGCAACATATTTTTACCATGTTCACAAATTCAGAGGAAGAACTGGAAAACTACAGAGGACACATATGCATGGCAGGAAACAGCCTCAGACTTGGCACAGGCGACCCTCATTAAGGGCGCTTTTGCCAGCTAAACATGGCATGTTGTGGGAAAAGCAACTCAGCAAACAGGAAACACAGTCCTTGCACAGAAAAACCCTGTCCCAGCCTTCCTTCCCTCACATCCACTCTCCTGTTTTCCCTGGTTCTCTTGCTCAAGTCTCCTCCAATTTAATGGGAATTACCACCACATGGGGGGAAAACTGATAGGCGACAAAATGAGAGGAGAATGCTGTGTCTGCAATTCCAAGATCCAGAGCATACTTCTCACCCCAAATCATACCACTCAGAAGAGAAAAGTGTCCAGTTTTGTTGCTGACACCAGCTTGAGGAAGAGTAGGGAGGGAGAATGGAAGGGAAAAGCTAGAAGGGGAGGGAGGGAAGGAAGGAGCCCAGACTGGCGAGGCTGGTCTGGGGAAGATGGCTGACAAATAAGATGGAAGCATATGATTTGTAAGCTGAGGTACACTTTATTCGGCACCATCCCAACAGTCCAAAATTCCACTTCTTTTTCTTTTTTTAGACGGGGGTCTCACTAGGGAGCCCAGGCTGGCTCAAACTCATTACCTTCCTGACTCAGCCTCCTGAGTGCTGACACTACAGGTGTGCATTCTCATGCCTGACTTCACTTCTGGCTCTGTGGACTAGCTTTGCGGCACTCCTGGCTCAGTGTTTGTCTCTGGACCTCTCTGCTGAGTTTCTTTTAATAACGTGCTTACATTTTTTAAATAGTCCTTCAGCTAATAATGATGGTAAGGACAGGCCCCTCCCCCCAAAAAAATCAGCTTCTCTAGTAGAACAAAATCTCCCAACATGTTTATAGACAGGAAATAATGAACTCACAATTATAATTGATACTATGCTACCCCAGGGCAGGTGACACCTGGCGCTCAAGGCACAGGTGAGGAGGCCCCATGTAAAGAACAGGTGTTTTAGGGGCTGGGGAGATGGTTCAGTCAGTAAAGTGTTTGCCATGCAAGCATGAGGACCCGAGTTTCAATTCCTAGAAAAAGCAGGGCATGGCAGCAATGCCTGAAATCCCAGATCTAGTGGGCAGACAGCAGAGCCCTGCCTCGTTCACAGGCTAGGCTACCGAAGTTGGTGACCCCATGTCTCAAAAAAAATAAGGTGGACAGGAACCAAAGAAGACACCGACCTCTGGTCTCTACACATACAGGCACACACGAACACACGCACATGTACACTGTATCTCCCCTCTCCACCCGACGGGATCTTTGGGTTAAGTTAGGAGTCTACTATTATTCATCTGTACTTGGATTTGCTCTGTTCCTGATGACTCAGCTAAAAGAAAGAGGGCAGTCTTCCTGTGAAAGGAAAACAGGGTGACCCACTTTCCGTTCAATCAAGCCTGATCCCGGGGGAGCCACTTTGTAAATTAGAAGCCAAGATCCTTTCTTTCCCGTGTGTGTGTGTCTGTGTGCATGCACACACACATTTGAAGGGTGAGAGCCCCTCCTTTAACTTCAGTCTGTCTCCAGGCCAAGGTGTGCCCATGCTCCCCAAAGATTTCCTTCCATAGCCAGGGATGGATGGATGTGTGACAACTTCCCACGATGCGCTGGCTTTTCCATAGGAAGCTGATTTCTAAGCGGCACTCCTCAAGTCCTCACTCTCTTAAGCTTTTCTTTGGGCTTTCAAGGTTCCAAAGGGTTGAGTCTGTCTGTGTGAGGAGTGTTAAGTGGCTGAGCTAATTGACATTTACCTTGTGATGCCCTGGGACAATCAAGATGAGTGGTGTCTCTTCTCCCCACATCCATCACCGTGCCAGGGCTCCCCTAGGCTCCCTCTGGGGACTACACAAAGCAGCTGAGTAGTGTACAACCACAAGAGAGGCAGAGGGCAGCCATGTTGCTAAGGGGCGGGGGTCCCTTCTAGGAGCTGGGAGGGGCTGACAAAAAGGGAGAGAAGTCTTTCACTTCAGAATTCCCCAAACACAGGCCTGTGTGACAATAACCCTCCCCTTGCCCCTGGTGCATAGGACGCACGCTGTGTGAGAGCAAGTGCTTCCTTCAGTGATAAGTTTCAAGAAAAAGGGCTTCACAAAAAAGGGGGGATACCCAAACTCCAGGCAGAACAAGGTAGAGAAGTGGCTAGAAAGACTGGCATACAAAAAGTAGCAACACGTGGCTCTTCAAGTGACGCTATTTGAATACTTGGCTCCCCGCACCCCACACTCTCTGTTCTAATCTAAGGCTCCGAGTTCCAGACGGAAACCTGATCCATTGAATTCAGACAACCTGCACAATAGAAATACTCAGAAAACCCTAATAGCTGCTGTGTGGCAAACTGCTCTGACCCGAAGCACTCCCGGAGTAGTAAAGTAACAGATGGCAGCCAAGGCTTTCTTTTTTAAAAGCCACTACAGATGTGCTCGAGTTAATCACTCTGTTACAATTTAGAAGCAATAGACTCAGAATTTTGAAGAAAGAAATTATGATGGGGTTGGGGGCGTTGTTCTCTGAGTGTGTGTCTGGCAAGCACATGGCCCTGTGTTGGATCCTCAACAAGGCAGGGGCGCACACACTTTCATAGCCTCCCCGCCCACTCTCTGGCACACAAAGATAATTTTCAGCATTTTTTAAAACCTAAAATATTTCTTTCTCTTCTGTATGTTTTAATATACAAAAACATTTGGTTAGAGCATTAGTCTTATCAGAGAACTAATGAACAGAGGCAAGAAGATTCTTAAAATTTAAGCTTTGGTAATTAAAGAAAAAAAGGCTTCACATTTAGGGTTTCTACATAACACAGGCAGATAAGAGTGTTGAACTTTTATAGAAATCAATGTCAAAAGCTACCCAAATGAAGGATATTTTCATTTGGGGACAAAGAATAAGTGTTTTTACTTTGTTTCCTAACCCATAGCACCCACTAATCTTTTGTTGTCCTGTACATTAAAAAAAAAAAAAAATTTATTTTAGGATTTTGACATTCCTAGAGGTGAAAAGGTGCACAGACTTGGCTGTCTTTTTTAAAAAATGTGCGGGTTAACTATGGTGCATTCATCAATCTTCAAACAGCACATTCTGTCAGAGAATTTTTTACATTGTCTTGCAATCTTTGCATTGCAAATGGCTTGTCTTTTTAGAGGGACTCCTTAGCAGTGACTGGAGGGCTGGGCACCAGAGGAGCTTCCTCATGCCGCTGCACATTGTGTGCTTGCAGGCTGGCCCGCCAGCGGCCTGAGTTATTGAACACCACAGTGGGTCAGAACAGTGCCAGCAAAACACCTGCCTAAAAACAAGGGGAGCACCCTGAAAAATCAGCTCACACTATGCAAAGCAGAGTCCAACTTAGGGACCTGAGCAAACAAATGGCTCTCTTGCAGTGTCTGAAAAACCTCTAACAATTTACTCCGGAGAATAGAGAAGCTGTAATAGAAGCTGAAACACAGAGCTTTTTCAATGCCTCATTCTGAGTTTATGTCTTGGAAACCGTGACACTGAACCCATCTTTTCTTCAGACACAAAAATTTTCTTATGGCTCCAGAATTCATTTATTCAACATTCAGTTATTAGTTGGAAATAAATAGCCTTCCTACTGGCTTTCCTCTTGCTGTACAATGAGGATTCATGTCAGGGTGGGGCCTTCTTGCAGGGAAAAAAAACCAAAAAAACAAAAAAACTCTGACACAAAAATTACCCATGATTCGAGGAAGCAGAACTAAGGCCAACCCAGGGATTTCTCTTGCTCTATGTAGTTCTTCCATTGAGCTCCACCCAGATTTGATTGTACTTCCACGGCAAAAAAAAAAAAAAAAAAAAAAAAAAAAATTGTCAGAAAGAAATATTTGATGCATGTGTGTTTGCAGCTCTCAATGGCATCTAGAAACCAGGGGGGGTCTAGTCATGCATTATGAATGAATGGGTTTCCAATGGTAACTCGGAGGCAAGGAGCTGAAGCCAGGGCAGAGAGTCGGGTGGGGGAAGGGTAGATCGCACATCCTCCACCTAGGAGTAGCCAGGAGGGAACCCTGCAAATTCAATACTTCATCCCAACATCAAGATGCAGGAAATGTAATTCTGCTTGAAACAAACCCAGACTAAAATAGAGATTAATAAGGATAAAAATCTCATCCATTCACAATAGCTTTCTCTCCATACTTGTTAATTTGATGCTTTTGTTTAGGCAAAGAGTGGGTCTTCCCTTATTTTGTAATTAAGAAGCATGCAGCATCACCATGAAAGGGAAGTGAGAGCATTAGGAGCAGTTATCCCCCAGAAATAACGGCAAGCAATCATAACACTGAGGACCTACCCATTTCTCCCGGTAAACAGAAAAGTCAGCGAGGTAAAGAAAGACATCCCCTTCAGGCTATCGCTGCAGCTCCGCCGCCACCCAAAAGAACAATGCACATTTCTGCTACTGTCTCAAGTTTGGAAGCACCACGCAAAGAGACTGGTTAAAATTCCCTACCATGCACTGCAGCCATCATCAGAAGCCCAGCATTATCTTCTGCTCTAAGTAGAGATGTGCCAGCTCATGAACAGGACAGAGGAAGAAGAGAAAAAAAAAAATGGAGGAAATGAGAGAAGGCTCAGGAAAGTCGGCAGGAATGTTTCTGGGTCATTAACAAGTAGGAGACCCCCTTCCGTATTCAGACCAATCAATCTTTATCTTACAGGACATCTTTTTCTCAGCGTCTGTTGAAAAGACTGCAGCAAGCCACACTGCAGCAAAGGATTGTGGGATAGGGATGCAGCAGCGAGCTGCAAAGAGATTCGCGGGTGGCTGGCTTTCCCCTCTGAGTCAGCAGTCAGCTGCTAGCATGCTCGGGTGCAAGGCCGCCAGGCTCCATCCCCAATCCCAACTGCAGGATTAACCCCAGGAGGCGTGGAGAGCCTGAGTCTGCCGGCGGTACAGACAAGACTGGTACCCACCTAAGGGTGTTAAGAATCAGGAAGAAGATATACTGGTCATATAAGCCAGTGCTGAGGCAGGATAGAGTCAAGAATCGATGAAAAGTTCAGATTTAGAGCAGTGTTTTGGGTGGGTGTGACAGCATGCATTTTCATCAGTTAAACTAAAATCTGTTTCTTTGAATGTTGCAGGTAGCTTGAAAGAAGGCAGATTATTTAAAATGCAAAATCAGTTCGGCTCCACAGCCTCTTCCACCAATGCCACCCAGTGTATCTCACAGGAAAAGGTCTGTGCTACCAAGTTCCACAATACAATACAGAGGACATTTCTCTGCTTTTTATAGTTCTAATCATTAAGGGAGAAAAAAAAATAGTAGTTGGTACATACTCCGACTCGGAAAAACAGACTCTGTTCTGTTTCTGCTGATGAACTTTTCAGTTATGGATTGAGAAACCCAACAAACTATGCTTATGCTCATAACTTGATTTCCTGTCAAGTCATTAAATGTACTTAAAATATTAAAAGCACAGAATGGCCAATAAGTGCTTATGTCTTTAGACTGTAATACATACTCCAGAATAAGAACCTTGTGTGTTAGAGTGGAGTTCACAACCATACTCTTTACAGCAACAGAGGCAGACAATAATACTGTTCTGTACTGGTCTTCTTTAAGAGTGACCACTAATCACTCTTTATTTAAATAATAAGATTGCATATTTGATGGCATCCATTCTTTCCATATAGTTAAGCACGGCATTGAGCCCTTGAAGGAGCCTGGACTCCAGAGATCAGTGAGGGTTATTTTGGGTAGCAGTGGGATGGGGAGTTGAGAGTCCTGTGACATCGACAGGTCTTGGAAATGTAGGGACATGCCACTGCGAGCATGACATTTAACACTGTATGGTTTGGGGAGCTTGTGGTTTCTTTTAAAGACAGGGTCTCAGCTGGGCGGTGGTGGCGTACTCCATTAATCCCAGCACTCAGGAGGCAGAGGCAGGTGGATCTCTGTGAGTTTGAGGCCAGCCTGGTCTACAGAGTTCCAGGACAGCCAAAGCTACACAGAGAAACCCTGTCTTGAAAAGAAAAAAAAAAAAAATACAGGGTCTTACTATGTATCCCTGGCTGTCCTGGAACTCACTAATCTACTTTCTGTCTGTGTAGATTTCTACTTGTAGGGGACTCAAACACAAATAGGTTTTTCTGCTATAGATTCATGACAATGAAATCATGTAAAATAGAGTAATATATGTGCAGTCTTTTCCATTTAGCACATTTTCAAAGTTCATCACAACAGCATGTATCAGTATTATATTCCCTTCATTAACAATATCCCATTGTACAGAGGTATAACTTTATAATTACTATTTATTTATTTAGAGACAGGGTTTCTCTGTGTAGCCCTGACTTGTCCTGGAACTCACTCTGTACACCAGGCTGGCTTTGAACTCAGATATCTGCCTACCTCTGCCTCCTGAGTGCTGGGATGAAAGGCGTGTGCCACCACTGCCCAAGTGTAATTATCCATTCTTACCCATTGGTGGACAACAGGGCTGTTTCTGACTTGGGGCTGTTATGAATAATGCTGCTAATAAACATTTGTGTACAGGTTTTATGTGAACATATATTCTGCCTTGGAAGTTTATAATGCAGTTAGGACCAATTCTGAAAACTATGAGCAGGTCCCCCTATACCAGTTTACAAAGTCCTCTTCCTTAAAGAAGCCATCATAAAGGTGTCTAACTTGATACATTGGGAAATGATGGTGAAGAAATGAGGCAGGAGGTGGGGGGTGGTCCTCAGTCTTATTGCTAGGCTTGTCATTAAAGAAGCGGCATTTGTTCAATCCCTCAGTGAACACTTACTGACCATCTAGAGTGTTCCAGGCACTGAGTAGGTCCTGAGGACATGAAGAGCTTAACAGACTCTGAGCCCTTATGCCACAACCATATACAGAAGATGGACTTTGCCATGCAGGCAGTTATATAGTAAAAGGTTAAGCGCCGGACAGCAAGAGGAATGGGGTGCTCTGGGCAGCCACAGGAGAGATGTGCAGAGGTATTCCTGCATGGGATCTCAGCCCAAGCCAAGCCTGGACGGTCAGCTGGCTCACTGGAATTGAGAGTCCTGTAAGTACTGCTAGAGTCGAGAGCAAGAGGACAAACGGGAAAGTGTCCCCAAACACTTGGGTCCCAATGTCCTAGGGTTTGGAGACAGGGCTTCTGGGAGGTGACTGAATTGCGAGCGCTTTGACTTTATCGAGCAGTTAACCATTATGATGGCTTCATAATCTGATGGCATTATTGATAGGGAGGTGGTAGAATTAGGAGGTGAGCATGTCCTGAAAAGATGAACCTTGTCCCTCTGTCCTGCGTCCCACTTCCTGGCTGACCTGAGATAACCAACTCTGCTCCACTGCGTCCCTTTCTCTGTCTCACCCACAGCGTTGGGGCCAAACAACCATGGTTTGAAACCTCCAAAGCAAACCTTCCCACATTGCAACTGTTTCTCTCGGGTATTTGTCAGTGATGACAGACCGACTAATATAAGGCTCATATTTTATTTTCAACCTTTTACTTGGATGGGAATACTCCTGTAGATATAGCATTATGTAGGCTAGCCCCATTCCAAATATCCCTGTCACTATGGCTTTACTACTGTCTGCACAGGATGGGTGTTGGGACGCCAGGGCTTGGATTACTGGAGGAGGTTTACCTCTTGATGCTCCCAGGCAACAGGTACAGGGTGGAGGTAATGGCTGTTGGTTGGTTTTTTTTCTCTCCTATGGCCAGATGTGGGGACTCAGTGGAGAAGGGTGACTAGAGCTGCAGGTGAGTGACAGTGTGAGTGACTGCCCTGCACAGGGTGCTGAGCTTGATCTCCACAACAAACAATTAAGGCACACCTTACTAATGCCCCTGAGCTGCCTTGGCCCTTCTCCTTCTTTCTAGTCAATTGAATCAGAGTTAGGTCTCATCAGTCAGTTTGACTACAATATGTACTTTGGAAATACATATACAGTGCATAATCACATGACCAAGACATTTGATACCTAGTAAGGTTGGTGGGATTGTGGAATCCCATGACCCAAAATTTATTGATGTTACAGAATATGAAGATTTTCTCAATTCAAGGCACTTGAAATGCATTCTACCTATTCTTAAGCAAGGCAGTTTCTCCCAGAAAGTAAACTACTTGGGATAATATAAAAGGCTGTTTATGACCTGGCCATTGCTGTCTTCTTTTTTTCTGTGCCTTCTCGAGACCTTAGCTATAACCTTAGTTCCAAAGATATTCCACATGTAAGGCTTTTTGTTTGTTTTGGAAGAAGTGACTCTTAACCAGGGAATAGAACCAAACACTATGATGGGCTGCCAGGATATGCATCTCTGAGGGAACATCTGGCTGTCATGTTGAAGGGGAGTGGGTACACTACTGACATTTGGGGCTAGGCACAGGGGTACCAAACACCCTTCCATGCACGGGAGAGTCCCACACAAGCACTCACCTCCCATGTTATCAACAGCCTCTCCTTTGGGAAATCCTCTTCTCTAGGCTCACACACCACTTGTTCTTGCAATAACACACATCTTCTCCACCTCCTCCCCCTGCTTAACTCCCTTTCAGCCCTTCAAAGTTCCCACTCGAGTCAGGGAGGATTCTCTAGCTCCTCCTCCAGCTACTAGACCCTCTATCCCCAAATTGGGTGGGGGAGCCACTCTTGCAAGTTCTGACAAAAAGCTGTGAAAGGTTCTATCTTTGACTTCTAACCTCTCAGCCCCCAATGCAAAGCTTGTCCCATAATAGATACTCAGTAGTAGACACAGAATGGTGAAGTTTCCCTACAAAGCAATGAGTGGCAGAATGTGATGCAAGGTACACATTCACCTCACAATTGGAAAATAATTGGACAAGAGGCCACTGGAGAGAGGCAAATCTTATGAGGGACTTAGAGTTTAGAAAGGGCTTTCATCATAGATTTTTCTCCTTGAACTTCAAAGCCAACCTCCAAAAAGGTAGGAGTAGGTAGTACGATTATTCTAGTAGGGACTAAAGTTTAGAAAAGTTAAGTGCCCAGCTGAAGGAGGAGTAGCTGCTATACCGTAGAGGTGAACTGTGCCATGGCACCCCTGGTGGATAAGGGAGAGTAACCAGGCAATTCCAGAGTAGAACAAAGCCGGCTGGTTCGAGAGGTCTCAGTGACATAAGGGATATATCCGATGAAAAGTGGGCAACCTGAAACCAGAAAGCTTAGAAACTGCTTGGTGTAATCCTTAGTTCATTTTGCTTTCCAAGAACTCTTATGAAAATCATTGCCCAACTCTTAAGAAGGACGGTGGCAAGGAACAATTGTTTCAACCCAAGAACTCACATCAGAACTGGCCTGGTGTTGGTGTTGCCACTAAATGTGTCTACTTCCCAAATGATTATGTGCCCGCTGGTGTGTTGGGTACAGAAAAATAAATGATAGAAAGAGAGCTTCTAGAAGTCACCCCCGGGGACAAGGCTCCCTGCCTCTAGCTCCTAGTCATATGGATTGAATCCAAGGCTATAGACAGCCCTTTCCAGCTTGCAATCATGGCAGTAAAGGGGACCCAGACAGAGCACCTCAGTTGAAGACATGTTTGAGTGGAGTCTGTGCAGCGCAAAATACAACAAAATCATGGCTTTTCTTCCTCCAAGCCCTGGATTTCTGTCAGTGACCTCTCAGTTCATCATACCTTCCCCATGGTGACTCTTACTGAACAGATAACAAAAACTGAATGCAATAATTCTGCACAGAAAGGAGTGCCCGTTGGCCTGGAACAATGGCCCTGAGGCTGTTTCTTTAATGAGTGCTTCTGAGCAGCTCCACTAGTAGCCATCTCGCATTCTGCCCGACAGCCAGTTCCTCCACAATTTGTGGGTCTCATCATCTTATTTTCTTAACTGAAAAGTGTGTTCTCCCATCTCAGTCTTCATGATTTTTCCCTTCCCTTAAACTGGGGTCTGTGATTTGGCAGTCTTGGCTATATGTCATCTCAGGAATGTAGAATGTCATTTGTGGAAGCTAGGGCACAGGTTCATGTAGATCAAGTGTGTTTTCCCTTCAACCGTGTTTACCTACACTATTCATTTCCTGGGACTGCAGTGCCAAAGCCCCACAGACTGCCATGGCCCAAGACAAGAGAAATGTGTTCATTCATAGTTCTGGAGGCCAGATATCCAAAACCAAGGTGTTGACAAGGCTAGGTTCCCAGTGAAGCCTTCGGGGGAGCATTTTTCCAGTTTCTGGTCCCCCCTAGTGTCCTCTGGCTATAAGCAGAAGCGTCACATCAGTCTTGTTACCCATTCTAACATGATTATCTTTTTGTATGTCTCTGCCTTCACATGGCATTTTTCTCTCCATGTCTCTGCTCTCGTGTGAGAACAATCACGTTGGATTAGGGCCCACTATGAGTATGGCCTCATTATAACTTGATTATGCATGTCAAGGTTCCATTTCCAAGTTAGGTATCAAGGGTTAGGGCCTCAATGCCTTGGGGTGGGGGGGGGGGACACAATTCAACCTGTATTATCTACACTGGGAAAAGTGGTGGCATGAAGCCCACCCAGGCTGACACAGACTTACCCGAGAGCCACCTGGGTTCCCCCACATTCTCCCCTTACAATTCTAGAGTTTAAGTTCAACGGGAAGTGCCTTGTTTGCCTTATTTGTGCTGAGCAGTGGTGGGCATGTGGGTTTGCAACACAGCTAAGAAGGGCAACGTTGGGAAAGGGACTGGGGGTTCTGTGCAGCAAGGTGACTCTTGTCGGCCGTGGCCCTCCTCTCTGCACACAGCACAGAAAGTGAACATGCAATAGTCCTCACAGCGTGTCTAACCCGCCCGCTTCTTTCTACTGCTCCGAGGACACCAAAGGCAAAAGCCAGCTAAGCGCTCTTTGGTTTTTGCCATTGATTGCTGTGTATAAGTCAAAGCTGAACGTCTTCTTCCCACCATTGGAATGGAATCCCCCAATACTAAGTGCTATCTCTGGGTTCCTGCTGTTGGCGGTGTTTGCTTTTTTTTTTCTCTTTTGGGGGGCCTGCCACCCAGCTCTCCAATAAATCACACATGGAGGCTAATTCTTAATTACGAATGCCCTGCCTTAGCTTGGCTTAGTTACTAGCCAGCTTTCCTTAACTTATCCCATCTACCTTTTGCCTCTGGGTTTTTCCTGTTCTCTTCTGTATCTTACTCTTACTCTGTAGCTTGCTGTGTAGCCGGGTGGCTGGATGGCTGGCCCCTGGATCTTCCTCCTTTTCAGGCTCCTAGATCTTTGACCTCTCTTTCCAGATTTCTCCCTCTATATATTCTCTCTTTTTGCCAGCCCCGCCTATCCTTTCTCCTGCCTTGCTATTGGCCAGTTCTTTATTAGCCCATCAGGTGTTTTAGACAGGCACAGTAACACAGCTTCACAGAGTTAAACAAATGCAACATAAACAAAAGTAACACACCTTAAACTAATATTCTACTACAGGCTCCTGATGTTATCTGTGCTGGGCTGGGTAGGAGGTCCTTACTTTGGTCCCCAGAACCCATGCTTTTGTTTTTGTTTTTGTTTTGTTTTTAAAGAAAAATCCAGTCACAGCAGCCTGTGTTTGTTATTCCACGGCGCAGGAAATGTCAAGAGGATCCCTGAATCTTGTTCCCAGCCAGCCTAGCCCACTTGGCTGAATTTCAGGCCAACAAGAGATTCTGTCTCAAAAACCAATGTGGTGGCATCTAAAAGGCAGCAGAGGTTGTCCTCTGGCTTCCACCTGCACTGGACGTGCGTTTGGAAACATTAATACAGTTTATCCATGGCCACATGAACATGCACACCAGGGGCACTTGTTTCTCCAGACAAACGGGTGATCACTTTTTATTTTAATGGTTAAATTCAAGGTAGCACAAGTCCCTGATTGTTAGTGTAGGGATGGAGCCTGGGGTTTTTATGTCTTACAAGCCAGAGCTCCAGTCAAGGCTGGGATATGGCCTGGTGTACCTACCTAGCAACCATGTGGGTGCGGCTGACCACACCCAGAGGCACAGCGGAGCCCAGACTGCCCACAGGAGACAGTAGGTGGGTGACTGGGTGAGAGGCTACCCCTACCTAGCTTGGCGTCTGTCTGCCTTCTCTTAAAGGACATTCTTTTCTTGTGGTCCACACAATAAAGAACCTTTTCGCCAGTGAGGGGATCTGATCCCTGGAGGGGACCAGAGAGAACCTGGCACGCGTTCTTCTATACGAAGCAACCAATCCCACCTCCTGGGCTCTACCATTGAAAAAAAAAAAATCATAGGGACAAGCTCAGCTGACAGCCCCAGGAACTTCGTGGTTCTGCATAGCCACGCCTCCCGTTTCTATGGCAACAAGTCCCTCCCCAGGAAGCCAGCTCTACTTCAGTTAAAGCAAGCTGTCCTGCTCCCAGATAGTGACGACGGCTTTGCTTGCAGAATTTCTTCCTTTCCCTCCCTCGGTGAGTCTCACAAGGAATTAAAACCTTTTCGTAGAACTGATGCAAGCGGCAGGGATGGGCGTTGCCGGCGGAAACAGGGCTGCGATGATGACAGCATTCTAAACTATGAGTGACTGGGATCGCCCTGGATGGACATCCCGCAGCATTCTCGGCTGACGCCCTTTATTAGACTTCTGGGACTAAGGCTCGGGTTTCTCCGGCCCTTCCGGGTTCCAGAGTCTTAGTGGATGATCCCGATCTGTGGACTTGAGGGCCTTTCTGCAGAAAACAGGCGTGAGTTGATGGAGCGTCCAGTAACTCAGTGCTTTACGCCGAGGGGTGGTAAAATAGGCTCCTTGTCTGGGAGGAATAAGCTGAACACTGGCGCCTCATCCTCACTGCCTGCCTCTTCCAGCATGTCATTTTTTAATTTTTATTTTCTAGTTTTGGTTTTTCGAGACAGAGTTTCACTGTGTGTAGCCTTGGCTGTCCTGGAACTCACTCTGTACACCAGGCTGGCCTTGAACTCACAGAGATTCGCCTGCCTCTGACTCCGGAGTGGATCTTAATGCCCAGCAATCCGTCTGAGTCTGAATGTGAATTTCAGCATGTGGCTCTGATTAAGGCGTGGCTCGGATACGCTCTACAGTGGGTCTCTTATTTTGGGTTATGTGTTCCAAGATCCCTGTGGATGCCTGAAACCGGATTGCACTGAACCCTAGATGTGTTACATTTTCCCATAAATACATGCATATCTGTGATAACTTTTACTTTGATGATAAATTTTACTTAGAAATTAGGAGCAGTAAGAAGTTGACAACTGCCGGGTGTGGTGGTGCACGCCTTTAATCCCAGCACTCGGGAGGCAGAGGCAGGCAGATCTCTGTGAGTTCGAGGCCAGTCTGGTCTACAGAGTGAGTTCCAGGATAGGTGCAAAGCTACACAGAGAAACCCTATCTCGAAAAAAAAAAAAAAGAACAACTAATTAAAAACAGAAAACAGTAACAACAGACTGGATGTGCTGTCTCCTAAAATAAGTTTTTACCCTTTCTCTTAGAGGAAGCACATTACATTTTCACTTTGATATAGCTAAAATAACAACAGTACAACTTCTGCACTTAGGAACTCTTGCAAGTTAAATAAAATGTATTTAAACATGAGCAGTGATGGATCTACTAACCTAGAGGCTGCCAGCTAACCAGTGGCAGCCTATACAACATGAATACGCTAAACAAAGCGATCGTTCCTGTCCTGAGTAGGTCAGAGCAGACAGCATGCGAGTCCACCACGCCCATCAGAATGGCATGCCTCCATTTCCTTATTAATAGAATAACAGCGTGATGACTATCTTGGATGACAAAACTTGAAATAAGGGAATGGCAATTGAGAAATTGTCCCCATCAGATTGGCCTGTGAGCATGCCTGGGGGAGGGGTTCTTGATTGCTAATTGATGTAGGAGAGCCCAGTCCACTGTGGGCAGTGCCATCCTTAGGCAGGTGGGTCTAGGCTGTATTAGAAAGACTGCTGAGCAAGCTAGAGGGAGCAAACCAGAAAGCCAATTCTAAGCAGTCAGCATATAAGCTATTATTATTCCTGAAGCCCCTAATAGATTGACTAGTCTGTTTAGGAACCCATAAGACTCAATAAACTTTTGATTATTGGATGTCAGAATAGCTTTTCGGGGTTGGGGATTTAGCTCAGTGGCAGAGCGCTTGCCTAGCAAACGCAAGGCCCTGGGTTCGATCCTCAGCTCAAAAAAAAAAAAAAAAAAGATTAAAGCTGGGTGTGTAGCATATACCTGTAATCCTTGCACGGAGAAGGCTGAGGCGGGGTGATCAAGAGTACTACTAGTGAGCATAGTGAGTTCTAGACCAGACTGGGATATGCAGAGAGATCTTGTCAAATAATAGGATAAAAAACAACAATCCAAAGAATAATAGATAACCCCCTCATTTTCATTTTCATTTCATTAAAGGCAACAGATAAGAGTGGACAGACCTCTCTGCACACTGCAGCGGACCAGGCTGGCCTCAGTCCCCACCGCCTCTTCCCACACACTTAGCACAATTATCTCCACGAGGCTGGGACACAGGTGATCTGGTGTTTCTTTGTGGATCTTGGAGGCTCCTCATATAGACTCTCCATGCCAGACCAGCCTCAAGAAGGGAGAGAGTTTCTGTTCAATACCACTGCTTCATGTTCTAGAGAAAGTCTGGCACCAGCTTCTCTCCTTTCCAGCCAGCAGACTTCCTGGAAAGACTGGAGGAGGCAGAGTTCCTTTGGTCTTTTTCCAGAGTCAAAGCCATGCCTTTTGATGTCAGCCATAGTTTTTGGACATGGAGCTCTCGTGATTTGTTCCCATGTCCTCTTCTGAATGGACACATTGCAGCAAAGGCTGACCTACCCAGCACCCTCAAAGATTAGAAGTGTGTCTGGGACTAGTGCCAGGAGGCCACAGTTCCACTGGAGGGGCGGGCACAGGGCCTGGAGAATGGAACAGCTGGGTCACAGCAGAGGGAATGAATCTAACATTCTGCTTTGACCCATGCCCGTGGTTCCTGGGGTCATGCTGCTGGGACCAAGGCCATGCAGAGGTACCCAAAGACTTCCTCAATGTCTTTCTACCTTTTCTTGCTTCTTGTTTTCCTGGTTTATTGTGCCACATCCTGACCTCTTCCCTACCCTTAATCAACTTTATCCAACAAACTTTATTTAGTATTTCTAATGTGCAGGGCACTGTGCTGGGCCACACAAGGATCTCTCCCACTAAGGGACCTAAATACTTTCATGAGAGATCAGCATAAAATCCTCATTACAATAAAAGTAATAAAAATAAATCAGATCCCAAATGATTTTTTTATTTGAATTCTGTACTGCAGACCTGTAAGGATAAATGGGTGCTGTTCTGGCTGACTGCATAGCTTCCGTTGTGGGTAAAGATTTGGGTGCTAGAATCAGACAGATATGGGTGTAAACCTGAGCTCTGGCACTGACAAGCTATACGGGGATACTGTGGGATGTCTTTCTGTACACTGTGAATATATGTTGTTTCCATTGGTTAATAAATAAGCTGCTTTGGCCTATGGAAAGGCAGCTTAGAGGCAGGCAAGAAATCCAAGCAGAGATACAGGAAAGAAAAAGGCGGGATAAGAGAGACACCAGCCCGCTGCCCAAGGAGCAATAAGATGCCAGCAGATCAGGAATGCCACCACCATGTGGCAACATATAGATTAATAAAAATGGGTCAATTTAAGATGAAAGAGCTAGTTAGCAAGAAGCCTGAGCCATAGGCCATTCAGTTAGTAATTAATATTAAGCCTCTGAGTGATTATTTTATAAGCAGCTACAGGACTTCAAGCGGGAGAGATTTGTCTGGACCGTGGGGCTGGGCAGGACTGGAGAAACTTCCAGCTACGAGAGCCAAATGATTTAATCTCTTTGGACCAAGTGCTTCCCTAGAAGTGTGGAGGTTGGTGCAGAGAGACAGAGACATGAGGAGAGAGGTTGTGTACTGTGATAATTAGTAAGAAAATGCCTAAATGATGGTTAGCCCACTGCCTAGCACATAACAAGACTCAAAAATGTCCCATAATATTGCTGCTTTACCTACTCAAGCCCAGGAGTCAGGCACACATTCTGTAAAGAGCCAGAGAGTAAACATTTCAGACTTTGGATCAACACAAGGTCAGTGCAGTTACCCACTTACTCTATTGAGAAACAGCCACAGAAATGGGTAAGCAAGTGATTGTAGGTGTGTGCCAACAAAAAAAATTTTTTTTTTCTGAAAGCTTAAATTTTACCTAACTTTTACATCACAGAATATTTTTTAACTTGGCTTTTGCAAAATCATTTGACAGTCAACATAAAAGCCATCCCCAGCACACAGACTATGCAGAAACAGGCCAGGAGCCAGGCATTGGCCTCCCAGGTGGTTTGCTAATCCCTGCTTAAGCCTGGCGAATGGCTGACACCTCCTTCGGTGAATTTTTACTTCCAGGAAAATCGACCAGGGGGTCTTCATTACCCCTGAGTCAGTGTATAGACGTTAAAATGCAAACCAGACTGACTAACACAGTTAGGACCCAACCCAAAGACTGCACAAATCTCACACGCAAAAGTAATGCTTGCACTTTACTTGTGCACAAGCCGAGATCACGATACTTCCCGTTCACTACTCAGCAAGATAAGACATGGAAAAGACAATCTGGGCTTTGCAGATGGAGGCATGCTGCTCTTGACAGATGCAAGGATTCACTTGTGTGCACACTTTGTTTCTTGATGCTGTGAGCTGAGAAGCTGCTGTGAGAAACACTGTAATAAGGGTCATAGGCTCACTAGATTTTGCGAGCATGGCCAGAAGGCAGCAGGTGCATGTTTAGTGAAGAGAGCTGGAGAGTGCAAAGGAGGGCAGGAAAAACCTACTAGAAAGGGCGAGCTCGATTAATACGAAAATCAGATCACCAATGAATTCACTGTGAACACTCAGGTACTCCCAAGGAATGCACACTCCCTTCTTGCCCTGCCTTCTCCCTGCCCTGCTTAAATGGTTGTGGATAGAAATAGAACACTTTGCTTTCCTTTCTTCTGAAATCTGAGATGTTCAGTTTTAGGTTTTTATCAGGTTTCTTGCAGGCTACAAATTCCTCAATAACGTAAAATGCCTACCTAATCCAGAGGCGTTGCAATTCATAATTAAAGTTGCTTCCCATGAACTGGAAGAATGAAAGGCCTTTTTCATAAAGCTCATCCAAAAATCCAATCTGTTCTTGTGCGTTGTTAGAGAAGTCATCTGCATCCAGCCATTATCCTTCGATAAAGAATAGTTTCTCCAGGCAAACAGACCCCTCTAACATCCCTCAGTGCTAAATGTCATGCCAATACTACTGACTCCATGGATCCTCTCCTCCGGGGAAAAAACACAATTGTCTTCGTCACTAGTTTATAGCTGTAAGAGACACCATGACCAAGGAAACTCTTATGAAAGAAAGCATTTAATTCAGGGCTGGCTTACAGTTTACGAGGGTTAGTCAATGATCATCATGGTGAGGAGCGTGGCAGGAGCATAGTGGCACACATGGCATTAAAGCACGATGTGAGAGTACATCCTGGTCCACAGGCAGAGGAAGAGAGAAACACCGGGCTTAGTGTGAGCTTCTGAAACCTGAGCACCCAACCTCACTGACACACTTCCTCCAAGAAGGCCACACCTCCTGATCTTCCTAATCCTTGGTGACTAAGCATTCAAATATATGAGCCTATGGGGGCCATACAAGAGACGTTTGCAAGTCACCGGTGACCAGCTTGCTCCCTGCCAACTTGCCTCTATGTTTTAACTGGTCTCTGATGAAGACAGAAAGCAAGACTTGGGCTCCTTGAGAAAGGAGAAAGGAACAGAACCAAGTCACAGTATGCCCAACAGCAGTCAGTGCTCCTTCTCTGCCCATTGAGAAGTATGTGGGCATGGAAGGGCACAGGGTGGGTGTGGGGGTCAGGAGGAAAAAATCAACAGGAAACAGTGTATATATTAATTTTAAAAAATTTAAGATTTCATTTAATTTTATTTTATGTGTATGTGTGCTCTGTCTACATGTATTTTGGGCACCACATGCATGTGGTGCTCACAGGGGCCGGAAGAGAGTGTTGATCCTCCAGAACTGGCATTACAAACAGTTGTTAACTGCCATGTGGATCTGGGAACCAAACCCCCATCCTCTGTAAGAGCAGCAAGTACTCTTAATGACTGAATCTCTCCAGGCCAGTAATTAAAAAAAAAAAAAACTAATTAAAAAAGCCCACAAACATAACAACTGACATTTTTTTTCCTCCTTACCTTCCTACATAGAGCAGCATTAATGCCTTCTAAAGGGAGGATGTTGACTTCCTTGACTTAAGATCTTAAGACTTGAACCACGAAGCCTGGATCAAGGGCATAAACTCCACCTGCTTCAGTGTGGATGTATTCTTCAAAGGCCCATGTGGTGAAAGCCTTGGTCCACAGTCTGCAGCGCTACTGGGAGCTGGGGAGCCTTTAAGAGACATGATCTAGTGGGAGGTCTTCTGAACAAGATGAGCAGCTCTGCACACTCCCCGCTGTGACGTGCATCACCCTGCCCTGAGCCCAGACATACCATCACTGCCGGCTTTGCTGTGGTGATGCTGATAGGGATCTCTGGGGCTCCACCCCATCCCAGGCCTGGCCCCTTGGCTGGCAAGACCTTTCCTCCAATAGTTGGAACAAAAGGAAGCACAAAACTCATCCTTCATAGATGGAAAGGACCTCAGAAATCATCCAGCCATTTTAATACCACAAAATACCTTCTCCAAACAACGAGGCCATAGCTCAACTACATTCTCTGAACCTCTGTTCCATCCCAGCACAGATAGGGACAGGGGAAAAAAGTGGCCCCCTCACACCTCTTACCCACCACTGTCTCCTCCCACCCCACATTGCTTCAGAACATCAGGTTGTCTGGGTATAAAGCCAGTTCGAGTTCCACTATACAGACCAAGAAAAAGGTCTGTGGGGACATCGTGATTCTCTCATGCCATCCTCCCATCCATGACTCTCTACACTTGTCCCACCATCCTCTCCTGGTGATATTGGGGCCCTGAAGGCCTCTGAGGACTGTTCAGCTCTCATGATAACTAGCTCCATAGAGAATATTCCACAACAGAGATCATTAACAATACAAGGAACAGTCTTTCTCAGTGAGCCTAGGAAACTATGTTGAATAGTAAAAGGCTCTCACTCCACAGCTGGCATCTAGAGGCATTAATGGCTCAGGGTTTGTGAATATGGACACTGCAGCTAAACAGCAGGAGTTCCCAAGATAGCAGAGAAACCGGAACCCTGCACAAAGGATTGTAGTACTCAAAGGTCAAAGATTCAGCCAGCCACCAGGCAAGGGGCAGAGAAAAAATAAACCATAACATCCTGTTAGAAGGCAGACTCCCGGGAATAGCAAAGAAGCAAAAAGACACAAGATAGTATAGTTAAGAAGCCAAGTCCTCAAAACAGCCTTGTCTGTAAAAACGCAGCACTGACACAAACATGGGAATGTGTGTGTGTGTGTGTGTGTGTGTGTGTGTGTGTGTGTGTGTGTGTGTGTGTAGGGGCTTTAGTCAGCAGGTGTTCTGACTGTTGAAGCCTTTTACTGCAAAGGGAACAGGTTGAAGTGATAGAAACACAGATGTGGTGGTTGGCATCATTTTATTGGGTATCTGGTTCTCCCCTTCTCATTCTGATTGGGCTTCAGTATGAGTCCCTTTGGGGCAGGGGTGGGGTGGGGTGGGGTGCTAGTGGTTAAATTCAAGACCTTGGTATGAGCTTCACCACTGAGCTACAACCCTCCATTCTGCTTGGGCTTGTTGTTGTTTTGTTTATCAAGACAGGGTCTCTCTGTACAACAGTCCTGGCTGTCCTGGAACTCACTTTGTAGACCAGACTGGCCTCAAACACACAAAGATCCACTTGCCTCTGCCTCCCAAGTTCTGGGATTAAAGCCGTGCACCACCACTGCCTGGCTTTACTTATCTTTAAACTTTCTCTCTCTCTCTCTCTCTCTCTCTCTCTCTTTTAACTTTTGTGTATGTGGTATGTGTACACATTCATATGTGTGAGTATATACATGTGGTGTGTGCATGTGCAAATGTGTGAGTGAATATATGTGGTGATTAAAAGCTACTGTTGTGTGTTCTCCTCTGTCCCTCCCGACCATTTGTTTTTAGATTTATTTTATGTGTATGAGTGTCCTGCCTGAATGAATGTATGTGGACCACATGTGCGCCTGGTGCCTGATGGCATTGGGTCCCCCGGAACTGGAATTCTAGATAGTTGCTGAGCTATCTGTCCAGACCCCCATCCCCACCCATTTTTGAGACAGGGTTTCAGTGTATTGCTCCGGTTGACCTGGAACTTACTACGTTGACTAGGCTGGCTTCTAAGTTATGGAGATCCCTCTGCCTCTGCCTCAAGTGCTGGGATTAATGACATGTGCCTCCACACCTGGCTTCCACCTTAGTCTGTGAGACAGGATCCCTGAACCTGTCTTTGTTGGCTGGCATGGTTGACCAGTGGTCTCCAGGGATCCCTCCTCTCTCTATTTTCACAGCACTAGAATACAGGTCCACAACACCACGCCTGACTTCTTACATGGGTGCTGGGGATCAGGGCTTAGGTCTCTGTGCTGGTTTGGCAAGCACTCGACTAAGTTATTTCCTGAGTCCTACTTTACTCTTTTTTAAAAAGCTATTAATATGTGTTTATTTGCATGAAGAAACAGGAGAGCCCGGCCTTCATTTTGACTTTCCCATAAAACTTACTCCTAAGAGAAGAGTCTAGTTCTACTTTCTATTTCATGGCCAGGGTCTTGAGCCAGCCTCTCTGTGGCCTCCAGAGTCTAAGTGTCCCCTTCACACTCTCAACTGTATCTGGCTCTATAGGAGCAAACCGACTCACGACCTTGAGACCAACCTTTGAGATCTTAGTCTAAAACAGGATGATGCTACCACGCTTCGGTTCATAGCAAAGCTAAGGGGTCTCTGTGAGGGATGCAGCAGCTCCTGGTGTAAGGTTCCCATCCTTACACGATGCCTCCTTTCTGAGGCCATACTGACCATCCTACCTTAAGTGTCACCCACTTATGCCACATCATATCACTGGAATCCTTCAGGACGGCTGTCACAGTTTGTAATGACCAATTTGCTTGGTTAGAGCAATTGCTCTCACCAACCTATAACTCCAAGGGGGCAGGATCACCCTCCCTGGGTGGCTCAGCAACTCAGCACATATTGTAGTCTCAAAGACTGTATCATGAAGAATGACTGAGTGTTCTGCCTGCCTGGACATCACCCAGGGCAATGTCACCCATCCCTGCCCAGAAGAAAACAGTCCCACGATCCAGTGTCTGTCTGCGAAAGATCCCTTGGACTGTCTTTGTAGATGGGTTCTATTGGGAAAGTGGCATTAGCAAGCTATGAGGACAGCCCAGCTTCCGTAAGAGTGGCACAGACTCTGTGGAGACTGTCCTCTGTGTGACAGTTCATATTCACCGTCAACTTGACTGGGTTTGGGGTCACCATGGAAACACACCTTCAGATGGGTCTAGGAGAGTGTTTCCAGAGGACTTCAACCTACTACTGTGAATGTGGATGGTACAGTCCTGTGGGTAGGGTCCCAGTCTGAATAAAAAAAGACAAAGAGAGCCGGGCCGTGGTGGCACACGCCTTTAATCCCAGCACACGGGAGGCAGAGACAGGTGGATCTCTGTGAGTTCAAGGCCAGCCTGGGCTACCAAGTGAGTTCCAGGAAAGGCACAAAGCTACACAGAGAAACCCTGTCTCGAAAAAACAAAAAACAAAACAACAAAAAACAAAACAAAACAAAACAAAAGACAAAGAGAGCGGAGCAGCATTCATGGCTCCCTGCTTCCTGACTACAGATGCAATGCAATGTGACCAGCTGCCTCCCGTTCCTGCCACTGGGCTTTCCCCACCATGATGGACTCTGAAACCATCAGCCAGAGTGAACCCATTGTTCCTTAGGTTGCTGTGGTCAAGTATTCTTTTGTCATAGCAACAAGAAAAATAACTAACACACTTAGGCACTATGTGCTTTATAACACATATGTGTCTATGTGATTACTGGATACAAATGAATACTGGAAGTAATGAAAAATAAGCATCGTTTGAACATTTTCTAATTCACTTTTTTTTTAATTGCTGGAGAGAGAACTCATATCCTGAGTCCTGCTCCTTACGTGTTCTGAATTTGTGAGCTCTTGTAAACTGTCGAATTCTACAAGAATAGGCAGTAACTGAGTGACGATAGGGAAGATGTAATAAGGACACCATTCCTTCCTGTAGACCTCTCACGGCACTTTAACTCGTAAAGACAGTTTAAGGGCTGCGGTGTAGCTCGGTGGTAGAATGCTTGCCTGATGAAGGCTGTGGGTTCCATCCCCAGCACTATACAAACAAGCAAGTAGAAATAGCAGATCCATGAAACGTTATTTGAGATTTATTTTTGAAGAGACGATTACTGTTTATGCAAAGATGTAGTTTTTACTCTCCTGCAAAATTCCTTCAAAGTTCAAATGACTATGTAAAACTGTATCAAATTAGAGCCCCAAAAAGTCCACACTGAAAGCAACATACTACCAAATAGGATGTATCTTGTATTTTTTTTAATTGCCTGCCCTTAAATATTTCCGGCATTACCAAAGGAAAATATTTTCAAAAATAGCCCAACTGTTTTTACACAGAGTTCAGCAGCAGTGACCTTTTGTATATGACCCAAACAAGATATCATAGGCATGATATCCAGCTTTTATTTAGGGACCCTATGTATAACAGCAGAAAGTGAGAGTATTGCCAGACATGGCCGTGTTATAGTGCTCTAAAATCTTGCTTTAAAAAATGTTTATTTTTTCCTTTTATTGAAAATTGATTTTTTTCCCTCACATAATATATCTGATTATAGTTTTCCCTCCCTCTACTCCTCCCAGTTCCTCCCCACCTCCCCTTCATCCAGATCCACTCCCTTCCTGTCTCTCCTCAGAAAACAAACAGGCTTCTAGGGGAAGATAATAAGATATAACAGAATAAAATATAGGATAAAACAAAAACTGTCACATCAGAGTTGGACAAGACAAACAGACAGAAAGACAAGAGCCTAAGAGAAGACACAAGGATAAAACAACTACTTGTTCACACACTCAGGAATTCCATAAAAACGCTAAACCAGAAGCTATAATATATACTCAGAGCCCTGGTGCAGATCTTAGCAGGCCCTGTGCATGCTGCTTCAGTCTCTGAGTTCGTATGAGCTTTGCTCATAAAACATTATTTTGGTATTGTGTGTGCTTGTGTGTATGCCGCGGCACACATATGGAGAGGTCAGAGGACAACGTGGCTCTCTTTTCAGTTTGTAGGTCCTGGGGATTGAACTCAGATCGTCAGGCTTGGCAGCAAGTGCCTCAGCTTGCCCAGCACCCTCAGTGTCCCTAAAATTTTGCTTCTATTGAAGACAAGGGTGAATGAAGGAGAGGTCACCACCCAATACAAGTCATGTTATGTGTTGAAAAGGAGAAACACTGCCTGAAGAAGAGAGGATGAGAAGGAAACATGGAGCAAGTCCCTTGTTTCTGGCGCTTGCCACACACTCACTCAGCCATTCATTCATTTTCTTATTCCAGTTTCATAAAACAGTGGCCCTAGTGCTCACTAGGCACAAGAGCTGCGTGGAAGGGGTGGAGAGGAACAGTTTGGAGACTTCATTCCTTGACGCCACCAGGAAGAGGACAACTTTCTACCTCGTTTGAGGAAAAAGTAGAGTAAGGACAACAGAAAGTCAAAACAACAACAAAAGACCAGAACTGTCTTTAGGATGAAATGTCTGAAACAGTTCTGTCAAAGTCACCTGTGTTCCACCCACAGGAAACGAGCACCAACTCCCCTAACCCCGGTTACCCTGCACAGACTCCATTTCCAAACACCACGGCTTCGACATGTGAGTTTGGAGAGAACACAGTTTGATCCACAGGATCCTTGATGCTTTTGCACTCAAGAGTCTATCGCTTCTGCCTCGCATCCGCACTGTGACTAGGGCATCCCAGCCACCTCAGACCAGGACCCAAGCTCAGCGGCGCCACTGCTTGTGACTGGAATTGGAACTGCTGCATGTGCTGGATCCATGTGGACTTCCCACCACGGCTTTAGGATTCAAGGATACTCACTCATTCTAGGGCCCCAGAGTCCTGAGCCATTTAATAAAACTTTATGTCATTTAATAAAATGTTTTTTACTGCTCGGTGGTGGTGGTGCACACCTTTAATCCCAGCACTCTGGAGGCAGAGGCAGACAGATCTCTGAGTTTGAGGACAGCCTGGTCTACAGAGTGAGTTCCAGGATAGTCAGGGCTACACAGAGAAACCCTGTCTCAAAAAATGAAACAATAACAACAAAAAGGTTTTACTTATAACTTCTTCATATGTGTATGTGTGAGTGCCTCCATGAGTAAGTGTACCATGTGCATGCAGATTTCTGCAGAGGTCAGGAAAAGGTATCAGATCTCCTGGAACTGGAGCTACTGGTGATTGTGAGCCAGCCAGTGGTATGGTGCTGAGAACCAAAGAGCAGAAGCAGAAAGCACTCTTAACCACAGAGCCATCTCTCCAGCCCTGGAACTTTACATCTTTTTTTTTTTTGTCAAAGCTGAGGACAGAACCCAGGGCCTTGCACTTGCTAGGCAAGCGCTCTACCACTGAGCTAAATCCCCAGCTGGAACTTTACGTCTTGCACATGTTTCTCCTCTGTGTGGAATACTGCCCCCTTACCTTTTCTTCCTCTGTCAAAGATTCCACTAGGTGGCGTCACATTCCAAAAACTCTCCTAACAGATAGAAACCCTGCACACTCTCTTTAATTTACCAGCAATGTTGGTATAGACTATTATAGTTGCTACCAAATTCTTTCTTCAAGTGTCTATATATGCTAGTAGAGAGTGCACTCTTAGTTCCAGATATACCAAAGTTTAGGCAGTAAGTGCTCAAGAAACATCAATTACTTGTTCTACAATGGCACATAGAGAGAAAGGGGAATTGAATCATTGAATAACTACCAGATACCAAATTCTATGCTAAATATTCTTATTTTATTCTCAAGACAAGTTTGTAAGATGGGAATAATACCCCCACCTCTTTCTGCACAGGATATCATTATGTAACCCTGGCTGGCCTGGAATCCCATATATAGACCATACTGACCTTGAACTCACAGAGATCCACCTGCCTCTGCCTCCAAGTGCTAGAATTAAAGGCGTGCATCACTACACCATTATGCATCTCTTAGCAATGGAGACAGTTTTGAGAGATGAGTCCTCAGTTGATTTCATGGTGGGTTGTAACATTGCAGAGTGAACCTGCAGATACCCCAACAGTATAGGTGACCACACCCTGGCTCCAGTGGACATACATACAAATATGGCATTGCTTATTGTCCCCAGGGCCACAATAAAGAAAACTACACGAGTCTAAACCAGGCATGAGAGGAAACTATGCAATGAAGAGACAGGAAAAGTACAAGTCCCAGGGTCACTGCTCATGTGCTGAGGCACGTTATTTTATAGTAATCTTTCTTTTTTATAAGTAGGGGGGCTGGGGGCTGGGGAGATGGCTCAGTCAGAAAAATACCTGCTGTGTCAGTATGAGGACCTGAGTTTGAGCCTTAGCACATGTTAAAAAAAAAAAGGTCAAGGTGCAGCTGCGCACACTGTCACCCTATTTCTGGGAAGGCAGGGATGGGAGGATCCAGGGAGCTCTCTGGCCAGTCAATCCGGCTGATTTGGCCAGCCCCAGGTTCAGCGTGAGACCACGCCTCAAAACAATAAGGTGGAGATGTATTGAGGAAGATGTCTGATGCTGACCTCAGGCCTCCGCATGCACGCATGTGTACTCACATACATGTCCACACATACACATGCACATCATAAATAAGCAGGGAGTTGTTTTAAAATAACAGTAGGGGTATAAGTAAAAACACAAACCTCTCATCCTTGTCAAGTACTCTGCACTGTGTGTAGCTGTGTGCTATAAGGTTATGAAATTGGCAGGGCAGTGGGTTTGTTCACACGGCATCTCTGCCCACATAGGAAAAGCACATTGCACATCACTAGGCTCAGCTCCATCATAAACCTATGAGACACCACTGTAGGTGTGGCCCAGTGCTGACCCAGATTTCACTACATGGCACATGACTGGGTATGTGTGAATAAAACTGAGACTGAAGAACCACTCCATTAGAAATAAGAGAAGAGTACCTATCCAAACGTTTGAGGGACATGCTGCATGTATTTTGGATGAATGGCACTTTCAGGGCTTAGTTATCTTAACTCTAAAAGGGTGTAATACTTGAAGTCAATGTTTTACTAAGTAACGTGAGTGCATAACTGGTTGAAATTCAACCTTTTAACCCAGTTTACACAAACCAAAACATGTAAAGGTCCAAGAAGCCATCAACTTGGTTTTAACAGTAAGATCACCTCAGTGCTATTAGCAGTGGATTCAGTGACTTGTGATGTGGGGGCTCTACCAGCAGGTCCACTCTGTCTGTTTTCAGTGGCCCATGCTGTTGGTACTCTACCCATTGGTCCACCCTGTCTCTAGTCTGTGGCTTGTGATGGGGAACTCTACTCATGGGTCTTTTGCAGATGGTAGGTTGGAACATCACTTCTCACATGATCCCTTCTTGCAAATGTTCTCCATCTGTGATGTGGGCATATTTTAACTGTGTGAAAAATTTTCTTTAAAAATGATTCCACTGACTACAACACACTCTCCCTTTGTTCTGATTTGTGACCACCTACAAAAGGTATTAGTGAGTGACCTTTTGCTCACCACCAGTATATTCTGCATGTCCTTGCTGTCTCCAGGAAGGGCATATGTGATCTTTCACAATTCATCACCTTTTCTCTCACTGGATTCTGCTTGAGCCCATGTTGGGAAATGTGCCCCGTAGGCCATGTGTCATGTCTTTTTAGTTTGTGAGGGGGGAACACCCTTTGAAACACTGAGTGACTGGGAACTGACAGGCCTTCTGCCAAACTGTGATAACTGAGTGGCTTGCCAACTTGCTTCTGAGTGTCACTTGGCATACACACTTACACAAATGCTCTGTCTACCAGCACCTCCAGGCCGGTGGTTCTCAACCTGGGGGTTGTGACCCCTGAAGGGGTCGAATGACCCTTTCACAGGGTTTGCTTAAGACTGTTGGAAAACACAGCTATTTACATTATGATTCATAACAGTATCAAAATTACAGTTATGAAGTAGCAACAAAAATAATTTTATAGTTGGGGGTCACCGCAACACGAGGAACTGTAGTAAGGGTCACAGCAATCAGAAGGTTGAGAATGCAGCTCTAGGTTCATCTTTTCCTTGAGGATTCAGTGGACTAGGACAGAACAAATAAATAAGAAGGCCCAACTTCTGGGGCCCCTGTTTCTTAGAGGAAAACGGTTCTGTTTCATGTGCATTAAAGAGACTGAGTCTTGTCCCACCTGAACCCAGCACTGGCCACTGTTACTCTTCACTGTGACAGGTCATCCAGCATGTATGCTGGGAGAAGCTTGGGTCACTGGGGAAGCAGCTCTTCACAGAAGAGACAGTGAGTGCTAGGTCCCAGGGTCTGTAATATTGCAGACTGCAGGACACCGTGCTGGCATGGTTGACAATGTATGGATACAGCAGTCCATCGATGTGTCTGTATATCCACATTTTGACATTTTATACACTCTGACTCTTAGTTCTGTCTTATTATTGTGCAAACCCCAAACTAATGATGCATCAGCCTGAAGGCACACTTATTAGTTAGGAAAGACACCAATCAATTAATCAAAACTGTTCACCAAAGGCCTTAGCGCCATGCAGTTATAACACAGCTGTGGCGATATTTTATTTGTACTGAAATGTGATTTTATTTGTATGTTAATAAATAAAGTTGCCTGGAGGTCAGAGCTAATAGCAAGCCATAGCAGAAGCTGGGCAGTGGTGGTGCACGCCTTTCATCCCAGCACTTGGGAGGCAGAGCTAGGCAGATCTCTGTGTGTTCAAGGAGACAGCCAGCATGGAGACACACGCCTTTAATCTCAATACCAACCATAGAAAACCTGGAGGTCTGTACAGACAGGCAGTGACGAGGAGGTCATGTGGTTGGGTTTACAACCAATAAGAAGGCAGAACAGAAAGTCAATAAAAGGACAGACAGGCAGGAAGTAGCTCTCTTTCTGAGGGGAAGGACGACAGCAGCAGCAAGGGTAAGAAAAGGCGGTTTTAAGTCTCAGCTTTCAGCTCCTGCTCTGACCTCTTGGCTTTTAACTCTGCAATTGGCTCTGTGTTTCTTTTTTAATAAGACTGTTTATCTACACACAGCGCCTCTAAAAAGTCAGGGGAGATATCTTTAAGAATCAAAGCATGAGTGAAACTCTCAGACCCTGGTTTCCAAAGTTAAACCAGTAGACAGAAATGAGAGACCCAGGTTGGGCTGGTTCTCAGTTCACTCCTCCAGCACTTATGAGAAATGGCAATCAACTGATGTCCCAGGAGTTCTGGGTTTGCAGGGATGCTTAAGACACAATCCTTGGACTCTAAGCACTTGCCAGTGAAAACAAACACGAGAAAACATTGCTGGATGAAAGGACCAGGTTGCGGTGGAAGGCTACAGGTAACTACTTTGTTGGTTACACAATAGGTAAGAGCACGGTCTGGAATCGTCTTGTGACAACATCTGAGAGGCCGTTGAAAGGTTGTGAGACAAACAGAAGCCATTCAGTGAAAAGTCAACAGTTAAAGGCGGTGGATGTTTCCGAACAGGAAGACCCAGCGTGGCTAGGCTGTGGCTAGACACCAGGGAATGAAGCAGGGGGCACTGTCAGAGGGAATGGTCTGCTCTTCTATATTAGGTACACAATGGGAACTAGAGGAACAAAAGGCTGGGATACTAAACGTACAGCCATCAACGGGATGAATTTCCTGAAGGAGGCAGGCACGGACACCAATCAGGAAGTTATTACACCAGCCAGCTCTTTCGTGCATTCATCACTATGTTTTGAATGTCTCCACCAACACTCGTGTTGAAATTTAATTCCCATTGTTAGGTAAAGTGATGAGTCCCGGCAGCTCGGTAAGAGGTGATTAATCAACCCTGGGTTAATGGATTAAAGGGCTAATGGGTTATCTCAGGAGTGGCTTTGTTATACAGTGAGCTGTCCGGCTTCTTTTCTGTCTTACCATGTGACACTCTGCACTGTTCTGGGACTCAGCAGAATCCTCACCAGCAAGAATATGCTCAGCAGTCTGGGTCCCTTGACCTTGAACTTCCCAGCTTTCCTAACTATACAAAATACATTTTTTTACTTTAAATTCTCCAGTTTGTGGCTATATATATGTATATATATCACCAGAAAACAGACCAAGACACTCACCTTCATGTAAGCATTTTTATGCATTTTATGTATCAGGTACCTGCACACTGGAGGAAGCATTTGTTCCGGTGGTGAGCTGCATGTGGAACTCTCAGGAGACAGAGAGTCCAGGGAGAAAAAAGCATTATAAGTCTTGGGGGCAAGAGCCCTGATGGAGGTGAATGCAGGGTACCCTGGGAAGGTTCAAGATAAGAGACACTTGTACTGAGTCTTGAGGGATGAGCAGGGGTTGGAACAGCTGATACAGAGAGCTTTAGCAACCTCACACACACACAGCAGCTCTGGCGCAGATTGAGGGAAACTAAGCTTCTCTAAAGATTAAAAATAACTATGATCATACACCAAATAACAGTCACAGCCATTTAGCAGGCATGTGGTGTGTTCTGGGCATGGATAGATTTTGATTACTTATTTGTTTGTTTGTAGTACTGGAAAACGAACCCAATACCTTATGCATGCTAGACATGAGTTGTGCCCTGATTTATACCCTCCAGCCCAGACAATGTTCTACTAATTAATTTGTTTGCCCATTTGTTTGAGGCAGTCTTATGTATCTCAGGCTGGGCTTCAGCTTACTAAGCAATCAAGGATGAGACAGAATGTCTGGTCTTCCTGCTTCTACCTTCCAAGTACTGGGAAAACAGGCATGTATCCCCCACCGCTGGTTTATGTGGTGCTGGGGATGGAACCCAGGGCTTTGCTCCTGCTAGCCAAGTAACCTACTAGCCAAGGCCCATCCCCAGTCCAGACAGTGTTTGTTATACACAGTAACTTATTTAATTATCACAAAGGCATTGCTGTTCCCTCTTTATAACCACTCTGCCTTCAGACTAACAAAGCAACCATGCACTGTTTAGGGACTTCAAACCCGAGTATTTCCGACTCAAAAACCAATTTGTATTGATCCCTGAGAGGCAGGCGTTACCCAGCTAACACAAAGAAGACATATTCTAGGCCTAGGCTATCTGCAGGAATGTGTGCTACAGGGGTGAAGGCTGACTGGAGCAGATGTGGAATACTAGAGTATGGAGTTCAAGGCTGGGATGGGAGAAGGCCTTGCACTTTAACCTGAAAGCCATGGGCACTCTGAAGACTCAGAACAGTCCAGGATGAAAGGGACAGACACCCTGGGGAGGGGGCGGGGTGGGGCACGGCGACCAGGCAAGAAAGGCTCAGTAAGTCAGTGATGGGGATGGTGACCAGGCTTAGAATCCCACCCCTAAAGAATCAATAGGAGGGGCTGGAGGGATGGCTCAGAGGTTAAGAGCACTGGCTGCCTTTCCAGAGGTCCTGAGTTCAATTCCCAGCAACCACATGGTGGCTCACAAACATCTATAATGGGATCTGATGCCCTCTTCTGGCCTGCATGCAGACAGAGCACGCACATGAGAAAAAAAAAAAGTTTAAAAAAAAAAAAAAAGAATCACTAGGAGGCTGTTCAGGTTGCCTGGGTGAGAGGTGAGAGAGGGGTTTGTGTGCTTTGGGTAAGACAGGAAGATGACAACTAGAGAGATAAAGTGACTGTGACTTGTGTTCAAGTTTGGACATTACTTGTCTTGACTATCCCATCCCCATGGACGCTCGTGTTGAGATTCAATCTCTGTTGTGAGGTATTGCCAGATGGGAACCTTACAAGGTAACTGGGCCACCAGTGCAGAAACCACTGGTCCACAGATTAATGCATTACCTTGAGGCTGGGTCTACTGTTGAAGCTAGTTTGATCTTGTTTCTTTTCCGTGCCTCAGTCACCAAGCGATGCCTTCTGCCACCTCAGGATACTACAGAGTGTCCCCCCCATCTGCCAAAAACCCCTCTCCAGATGCAGCCTCTTGACCCCACACTTTCCAGCTTCCAGAACCACCAACTGTGTGAACATTTATTCTTTGTGAATATCCATTTCCTGGTATTTGGTTAAAACAACAGAAAACTGACTAAGACAGACATATTGTCCTTCAAATGTTTGTGGACAACACAGAAATGTCAGCAGCTGTTGAGTTCACGGTTCTCACCTCAGGAGAAAGGCCTGGATATTAAACAAAGATTAGAGATAGAAAAGAAATCTAAATCTAGGCAGAAGAGACCACTATAATAAACACTATTAACCATTAAAGGACACAGCACCTTCCATGTTTAATCCTTCCAATAGCCAAATAAAGTTGATAACCGCCATGATTTTTGTAAGATAGACTGCATGTCATTTAGTCATCCGCCTAGGATTGTGAAGTCTCCCTGTACTTCTATGACCAAGTTCCCCACCCTTTAGTGACTGTAATCCAGTATTTTATGTTGGGTACAATATAGACATATATTTCACCGAAACGAAGATTGTATGATATCATACTCAGCCCTACACCTTCTGCTATTTCATTTTTAGTCTTCAATTGTTATTTATGTATCCGTGACAAAATGTTGGCTGGCATGGCTCATATGATCCTCCTGCCTCAGCCTCCAGAGTGCTGGAATTATGACCATGTGCTACCATGCCTGGCGCGTATTCCATTTCTAAAATAGACTGGCTGCAACTCCCGAACTTGATTTACAACCCACTCATGAAAGCCACAGCTTGAGAATGGCTGTCTAATGCCCTTCTGCCTCCCACCTCTGCGTCTGGGTGCCCATGGCAGGTTTGCAAAGATGAGGGGAAGTGTAACTGACATCATAGACACCAAAGAGAAAATTGGCTTCAGTATCACCCGAGGAGCACCGATCTCTTCTGCCAAATGAGACCTGGAGGATGAGTCTGTGAAAGCTAGTTCTTAAACACCGAGTCATTGGCGGCTGTCGTGAGTCTTTGTGGGGATTAAAGACATTTCTGCTGCCAAGTTTTCCTCCTCTATTGTGCAGGAAGGGAGGCAGATGTTCAGAACTTCAGAGAATTTTGAAGTTATTTGCTCTAAAATTGCCATAGCGCTACATGGCAGTAGGATTTGGGCACACAGCCCAAAGCAGCTCCATGCTTGCACTCTCTTTAACGTAATCCCTGCAGACAGCAACTGCAATAGAATTATTACCTCTGAAGCAGAATCTATAGAATATGACAGTAACATCTTGTTCAGTAGGAAATGGCCCTGCTGACAGGACAGTGGAAATCAATGCCCAAATACATCATGGACTCTAGATGTAAGTGTTTTTCCCTTTCCTTCTGTTCCACAGGAAGAGGCAGCATGCTCCTTGTCTATGTTAATGAGGCAGATGACTCATTCCAAGTGGCCCACCTACCACCCTGTCACCCCCTCTGATGGTTAATCTTGGCTGTTGGCTTGGCTGGATGGGCAGGCTCCCAGGAAAGTGATAAAGCTCACTGCTGGTTGTGTGGGTGAGAGAGCAAATTGAGGGGGGAGGATCCAAGCAGCCGAAGCATTCACTAGGCTGGGGCTCCCACAGAAGAAAAAGTCAGGGAGGGAGGCACACATGCCTGTACACTATCAGTTCTTCCGGAGTGGACGAAGGCAGTTTTGCTCGTCTGTGGCTCATGGACCTCCAACTCCATAAGCTTCAACCTTTGAACCCAGGAATCATGCTAACAGCTCCACGTGGGACCCCCAGGCTTTCAGTCTGAGGAGCTTCATTGGTCCCTCTGGTTCTGAGACTTCCAACTCTGACTTGCACTCAGAATCCTCCCGTTTCCTAAGGTCTCTGGCTCACAGAGTTGTTTTGGGCCAGCCTCTGATACCATGAGTCGACCCATTAAATCCCCTGGATAGGAACACTCACAGCTTTCAAGTAAAAGCCTCCTGTCCCTTTATTATTATTTTTTTAAACCTCGCCGCCATCCTGGGATCTTTCTTCCTTTCCCACTCTCCTCACTGTGGCTACAAATCAGGCCATTCCCTGCCTTCTTGGGCATCTGGGTGTAAGAACTTCCTCTGTAGGGCTCCACTGCTCTCTATCAACTGCCTTCTGTAAATGCTTCGTGGGCTGGTTCTTGGCAGTCACCCAAGTCCGGAACACTCTAAAATAGCAACCCCAGGCTCCGCTTCTATATCCCCCCCTCTTGGAGAGCCCACCTACTCTGGGGATTAAAGGACTGCTGCTATGCATATAAATCCCAGATCCATGTCCAAAGGGATGACAGCTGGCCCAGTAACCATCTCCACATGCCTATGTCACCGCCCCAGGTCTAACACACGTGGCACTGAGCCTCACCCTCCAGGCTCTGGCAGCCGCAGACCCCTGTGGGGGGGTGTGACCTCTCCCTGAATCCTCACAATTTCTCAGCCACAAACTGTGAAAACAGGGACACTGGCTTCCCAGTGCTCAAGGTCAGAGGGAACAGCAGAAGTGTGGGTGCTCTGGGGCATTACGTGTCACATCCAGAACACACCATCCCTGCCACTGCTTTTGAATTTTTCCTTTTGATTTTACATATTTCTTCTCTTCCACCCCCGTCACCAGCCAGGATATCTCTTCCCTTTCTGGTGCATTCGGCCTACCTTTGCTAGAACTTTCTGCTCTCAGAACCTAACTTTTCTGCTCAACACTGGGAAAGTCCCTGTGGTGGCCTGCGTCCCCTCCTGCTGGGCTGATGCCTCCTCACAGGTGACCTTATCAGGATACAGGTGCTCCCTGACTCACGTTGGGGTTATATCCTCATAAACCCTCCTGAAGTCGGAAATGTCATAAACAGATAATGCATGAATACGTCTTCCTAATGAACATCTCAGCTTAGCCATGCCTGTGCAGGGCAGTCACACCTGCCTACAGCTGGGCAACGTCATCGAAAGCCAATTTACAAGAGAGCGTTGAATAACGCACTTAGTGTGTTTGAGACTTGCATGTAAATATCTAGGCTATGCGCAGCACCACCTTCTAGAGTGTTAGCTCTTTCCTGTTGTGCTCACGAGCTGATGGGATGGACTGGGGTGCTATGGCTTGACGACAGGGCCGAGTGTCATTCAAACTGCATATTGCTACCCCAGAAAATGTTCAAAATCAGGAATTCAGGGCTGGAGAGATGGTTGAACGGTTAAGAGCACTGGCTGCTCTTCCAGAGGACTCAGTTTCAACCCCCAACACCTACGTGGTGGCAAACAACCATTTATAACTCCAGTTCCAAGGGACCTGACTCCATCTTCTGGCATCCTCTGGTACTCCATACACATAAAATAAAAATAAAATTTCAAAATTCTGAATTCAAAGTAAAGTGTCTACTGGATATGTATCATTTTCATATTATGGTAAAGCTGCAAGTTGTAAATCAAGGCATCACAGGTCAGGGGCACTGTGTAGCTCTTTGCTGAGCTACATTTACATTTAAATGAGGGCATCAGGGTGGGCTCTGATCTGACTAGTGTTCTTATAAAAAGGGGAAAGATGGGTACAGAGACTTACACAGAGAAGATGATGTAAAGATAGAGAGAATGCCATCTAGGAGCCAAGGATTGCTTAAGGCTATATGAAGCTAGGTGAGAGGCATAGACCAGTCTCTATTATAGCTCTCAGACAAAGTCAGCACTACCCATGCATTCTGTGTGCCTGACCATCACTACCACACTGAAGAGCCTCTTTGATCTGACGCTGTCTTCATTCCCAGGACCTCTCCACACAGACCTTCTTGATAGGCTATGCTCACACATGCCTATTTGCTGATTCCCACCTGGGATGTTCCTAACAGGCTAGCAAGCCCTCCCCACTTCTCTTTTCCACCATTATTGGAAAGCACTCTTTGGGACACCTTCTTAGATATGTTCTCACTAGGAGTTACCCTTTCTGTGTAGGCTGGTCTTGTATCAACTTGACACAAGCTAGGGTCATCTGAAAGGAGGGAACTCAATTCAGAAAATGTCTCCGTAAGATCTCATTGTCAGACATTTTCTCAATTAGTGGTTGACGAGGGAGGGCCCAGCCCATTGGGGGTGGTAACATCCCTGGGCTGGTGGCCTGGGTTCCCTAAGAAAACAGGCTGAGCAAGAAAGGGGAAGCAAGCCAATGAGCAGCATAGTAAGCAGCACCCCTCCATGGCCTCTGCATCATCTCTTGCTTCCAGGTTCCTGCCCTGTTTGAGGTCCAGTCCTGACTTCCTCCATCGATAAACAGTGATATGAAAGTGTAAGTCAAATAAACCTTTCCTCCCCAACTTGCTTTTTGGTCACGGCGTTTCGTCGCAGCAATAGAAACCCTAACTAGGACACTTTCATTTAAAGTCTTCCACGATTCTATTAATATTATCATCACTACAGATGACACCCAGGACCTCATGTGCACTAAGCAAGCGTTGCAGCACTAAGCTACCCTCCTGGCTCCTTGTGTTACTTTATCACATATCATTCATCGGGAATCACTGGGCATCGGGTCTAGTGAGAAGGCTGTCTCAGATGGGAGTACTGATGTTCCTTTTGTCGCTCAGATTCACAGAGCTTTCCTTCTCACATGTTACAACACAAAAGTGTCACAGAGATAATGGCGTGTGTGTGTGTGTGTGTGTGTGTGTGTGTGTGTGTGTGTGTGTGTGTTTTGTTCTTTACTTGTAGCGCTAGGGTTGGAAGCCAGGGACTGGCACACATAGGTAAGCAAACACTCTTTCACTGAGCCCCGCCCCCAGCCCTGAAGGGGACTTATTAAAGGTAAGTCTTTCTCAACCCTGAGAGTCAATCATTACTAGCTCAGTGCCAAGGGAGCCCAGCTAGTTAACTGCCACACTGAAGGAATTATGAGCTTGAACTGAGGAAGCAGGTTCTTCTAGATTCATGCCACCGGGGCCAATGTATGTCGTGACTAACAACGAGTGGAACAAAGAACGAAGAAAAAGGCCAAGCACATCCTAGTGGGTCAACAGGAGGACCTTCGAGAATAAGAAAGAGGCAGCTTGAGTGTCCCAGGCTCTAGGGAGAAAGCACCCACAGTCTCCAATAAACAACTCCGGAACATACCTGCATGTATCCACTAGGTCATGTATTATCCTAAGCCAAGAGTTCAGTGTTTGCTTGCTTGTGGGTTTTATTGCTTTCTTAAGTGGATTCTACTGGTTTTAAGATGGAAAGCTAACCACAGAGTGCTAAGCATGCTGGGAAAGCAGAATGAAAACTGAGCTAACAGTCTCAGCGAAGTTTGTCCCATGAGCGCCGCAGAGCAAGGAAGAGCCGTTGGCCTCCTGCCCGTTTCAAATGAGACACGGAGTCCGTATGTTTGGTGTTTGCAGCCTCAACCACCAAACTTTCCTTACGGAAACCTCCATACGGCTTTCATTTCAAGTTAACTGTTTCTGTTTTAAAGTGAACAAATGAATGTTTTGGTGGAGAGGAGATATTTTGAGGCAGTGCTCACTTAGCTCAGGATAGCCCCGGATTCACTAGGCAGGTGAAGCTGGCCTTGACCTCCGACCCCTCTCAGCTCTGCCTCTCAGCTGAATTTCTTCTCCTGTATCACTTTGCTATTTGAAGGACTCTGGCCAGCTTGAGTGTGGTGAGCATGGCTCTGCCAGGCCTTGTCCTTCTCTCCCATCTCCTCTGCCTTGCTGAAAAAACATTAGATTCCATTCCTAAAGCCAGCCACCAAGGTCTAGTTCCTTATTTGGCCACTTCCTCCTCCCGAGGCTGACCACCAAAGTCCAGGTATCAAATATTGAAGTCCAGCCATCAAAAGTCCCCTTTGATTCACCTAATGAACATGCCCAGTTAAAATTAAACACCTCGTCCTAATACGGGTTTTCCCCCTTTCCCACCATTTGCCTATGTGCTACACCTGTCTCCCTCTAGCCAGAGGCAGCCCTTCGTCCCTTCGGGACAAATACCTCTTCCCATTTCCCTTGTCCCCTTCCCCTTCTCCCCTGTCCCCTATCTCTTCTATCACCACATCCTAGCCCATCCTAACACAGACCTCCCGATGTCCTCCTCTTAAAAATCACCCCTGCAAGGTCATCTGCTGCAGTTTTCTGCCCGAGTCAGAAAGCAGCTATTTTAATTTTTCTTTCCCACTTAATAAAGGATCTCTCTGTGAAAACAGGTGTTTGGTATGGCTTATGACTAATCTGGGGTTGGGTCTCCTTCAGTATTTGTTTGGCAGATTTTACACCCTGGTCAAAGATTGTGAATGAACCAAGATGTGACAATTCTGAAGCTGTGGCTTTGAACTCTGAACTACTTCAGCAGTCATTGGGTCTAAAGTCACAGGCTGAGCCCCAGGTGGTCTCCAGGGGTACAAGTAGGAGGTCTGGGGGTCTTTTGTACCTTCCTGGCCCTCCTGAGCAGCCATCAATGGGCACTAGCAGAATGTCTTTATAAGGAAGGTTGAAGCCTGACTAGTCTGGTGAATGCATTCATTCAAGAGACTTGACAAAGAGCAAATGGCTTAGGAGACATCTAGGAAAAGCACATTACTTAGTTCTTTCTCGAGTGAGGTTTAGCATGGAACATCCTGTTTGAGATAAGTCTCAAGCATGCCAAGAATATTTTGTTCCACATTGCAAACGCAAACCAGCTCCTATGCAGATGGAATTCTCAATTTTATAACCCCATAAATCTGTCTTCCCCCATGACAGAAACTGCTCTAACTATTGAAAGCAAATTGTTAAAAAAAAATTCCCTATTCTGGCTTTTTGAAGGGTCTTTAGGAAGTAACATGATGTGAGGGGCTAGTGTGGTGCTCAGTGGTAGAGTTCACACCAGCATGACAAGGTTCTGGGTTCAATGCCAGCAGGAAGAAAGAATGAATGAAAGGAGGAAAAGCCAGGTGTGATGGCACATGCATTTAATCCCAGCACTCAGGAGAGGAGGCAGGTGGATCACTGTGAGTTCAAAGCCAAGATGGTCCACATAGAGAGGTTCAGGCTAGTCAGAACTACACAGTGAGACCTTGTCTCAGAAAGGAAGGAAGCAGGCAGGCAGGTAATATGAATTTGTATGAATTTGACCTGTATTTATTAAACATCCAGAATCTTCGTTTAAGTAAAACACTTTATGTGAGTTCCAAATGAAATATTTATAAAGGAAATAGCTGAGAAACCTGGTATTATATCATGTAATGAAACCGTTTTTTACAAGTGAGACAGGGTTGGGCATGTAGCTGGTAGTGTTTTCTTAGGTGCAGGGATGAACCCTGAGCCACACCTACCAGATCCTTCTAAGTTGTTGTGGTGACTGGTCTGGCAGCTTGGAGTGGGTTTTAGCCTTCAGGCATGGATTACTCTGTACTCCAGGCCTCTGGACTGAGCACTGGAGGGGCAGAGGGCGGGAGATGAAGGAAACTCCAAAGGTAATTGCTACTTTACAGCAGAGAATACGGAAAAACAAAAAAGGATTGCATTGGCCTCCATTCATCCCTCCCTGGGGCGAATGGCTCCCTGTCACTTCATTGCAGCCGGAGTGGATGCCAGCCGCATGACTGGCGTGAAAGAGACCATTTATCAGCTCAGCTCATTTGTGCTGCAGAGTGTGTGCCACACAGATGGCTAACGCATTGTTCTCATGAAAGGGAAACAGCTTTGCAAAGAAGAATTTTAATGGCAGGGAGGGATCTGGAGACCAAACTCTGCAAACTTGATTTCATTAAATTTGGTTTTGATCACTGGGTTCATTACCGGCAAAGAGTTAGATGAAAAAGATGTCCGGTTCTTGCCGTTTGTTCTCTGCCGCCATCACAGCGCTGACATCCCTATCGGCCTCGATGGTGCTGTGAAAACCGAGTGTGAACGTCTAGTCTGCTGCGCTTAGTCTGTCTGACCGGTGCTCACTTTGTCCCGCACCTAAAACTGTCCTAAAGCTACTCAGCACTGCTCAGCCTTACAGGTCTCCACAGAGCACAGTGGCTGGGGACCAAGGGTCTGGAGAGCCAGAGGCACTAACTATGAGGCTAGGATGTGAGTGAGCAGATGTGGTGGTAAGGGTGACTCGCATTGGCAAGGAGTGGAAGGGGAGGGCATCACATGGATCATCTAAGATTCACATAGGTGTCTGTGGATAGCAAGCAGCTAATCCTGCAGCTTTCATCCCCTGTGAGTGATCTTTCGTCTGCTCTCTTTGGGAGACTGACTATTCCTCGGCCTTGTAACATATTGGTTCATGGAGGACCCAAAGTATGCACTTACATTGCATACAAGATGTGATTCTACAGCTTATTTCTTTGACTAACATGGTTATTATGTTGCTTTCCTGAAACAGAATTCAATGCACCAGGCGAAAGAAAGTGCCCTGGACATATGCTGCACACCAAAGACCAGTCAGAAGTAATTCACATGGTAACACCAAGGAGGTCCCCAAATGTCTAGTCGGCCGGTTGCAGCCAAGGCAAACTTTACTGCCCGTCTCAGACTGTGAGAAAGAGAGGGTTCAGGTCTGACCTCGGGTTTTCTTCTTTTGAGTGTCCTGCAAGTGCCCCCCACTTCACCCAAGCTCCTAGTTTGCCACTTTAATTCCCAGCAGAATCCTAGCTCAGACAGACAGACTGTCTGGCTGAAAAGATAGATTGGCATTCTCTATTGTGCTCAGTGTCCCCGGGCATACAGGGAAGCTAACAAGATGCAAATCCCGTTCAGTGTGGCTAAAACCTTTCTCATCCCTAAGCCAAGGCCCAGAAAACTTACTCAGTTGGTTGGCTTCGTAACATGGCGTCAGACCATTGTAGAATGTGCAACACTAATTTAAATAAATGGCATCTAGTCAAAGAGAACGAGACAGTTTCATCTTTGTTTAGTCTGAGAGGCTATTTTCATGATTACAGGGGCCTGATATCATCTTCTCAATTATTGCAAAGCTCAGGAGTGTCTATCATTTACCCTCCAGCCACGCTCCCATTATGGGTCATTTTGCAGCCACCCACCCCACCACACATAGCCACTGTGAAACTGGCTAGGATTGAGGAAGTAACCGCTGGGAGCAAGGCTGTACCTAGTAAAAGTCTTAAAGTAAGCAACAAATGCCAGAATGCCCTGGTTATGTTTAAAGATCCAAGGAAATACCTTGTACCACCAAAGGAAGCATAACTCAGTGCCTGGGCCCTCTAGCATCTTCCAGGTAGTGTTTACATCTGAACCTCCAAAAAGGTCTCCAAGTTCCAGGAAGACTTCACTGTTGCTTTTCTGAGACAAGGTCTAACTACATAGCCCTAGGCTGGCCTCAAAACTTTAGTGCTAGCCAGGTGTTGGGGGTACACACCTTTAATCCCAGCACTCGGGAGGCAGAGGCAGGTGGATCTCTGTGAGTTCAAGGTCAGCCTGGTCTACAGAGTGAGTTCCAGGAAAGGCTCCAAAGCCTTACACAAAGAAACCTTGTCTAGAAAACAAAACAAAACAAAACAAACAAACAAACAAACAAAAAACCCTCTAATGCTTCTGCTTCAGCCACTAAGTGCAGAGTAATGTGCTGGGTGGGATTATAGGGTGATGTGGTAGAATTTCCTCCCACAAACCTCTAGTTTAGAGAGATGTTTGTAAAGACACTGGATACTCTAAGGAAAGGTCAGACATATTGTTTTGCAAGGAAACTCCTTAAACTCAGGAAGTAAACAACTCACACCTTAGGAAGTCCCTGAAACTGACCAAATATGCTAGGCCTTTCCCTCCTGAAGTATATGTAAGCAGTAAGGACTGCTGAGAGACACTCTCAGACCAGCCAAGCCACCTGAGAGAGACAGTGACTAGCTGACCTGTTTAGAAGACTCTCAGCCAAGCTGAGCTCTTTAGAAGAGACTCAGTTCAGCACCACCTGGAAGAAACAGAGACTACCCAAGCTGTTCAAAGAAGTAAGAGCTAGCCAAGCCACCTTTAAGAAGCAGAGATCAGCCTATCCAGAAGCAGCTTAGACCACCTGTGCCTCAAAGAGACACTCTCTGACCTCCTGAGCTACCTATCTGTAAGCTGTGCAGTACACTGGTGAGCTGTCTCCCATGCTGGGGGTGGGGGGTGGTTTGCATCACCTTTGCTTCTGTAAGTAATCCCAATCAAACTCATTAGTTCACCAAATTGGACTTTGGTAGTATCTTTAACTTTTTTTCTGGAGTTGATTCCTTGTCTGGGGTGAGTAGACATTTGTTCATGACTCCACAGGAACAGTGTCAACACGACACAGAGGTGTGCCACCATTCCCACCTGGAGGGAAGGCTTTGGGGGAAATTCATGACTAGGTGGAAGAAGGAAGCTCCCTAGTAGCTACTGAAAAGGAACCAACAATTCTTGAAAATGCCTTCCAGGGTTAGACTCCCCTGTAGAAACCGTTACATGGGGTATAACCATGGTTGTATTTCCAGGTCATAAGGCAGAGCCTTGAAATGTGATATTTTCTCCATAAACCTCTTTGGCTGACAGACTAGAATAGAATTTCGAAAGGCACCTTTCCTTCCTTCTATCAGACAGGGCAGAGCAATCTAAAAGAACACTTATAGGGGCTTGAAGTAGGATTAATTGTTAGCTTGTGTGAGGCCCTGAGCCACAGACCAAACAAAAGTTTGTTCTAACTTCCCCACCACTTTTTGGTTTCACATTGGCTTCCTTAACAGAAGCCCAAATCTGAAACTTGCCATATTTTTGGATCTCAAAGTCATCATTCTGAAAAATAACACAGAATTCCACAATGTTGGTCCAGGTCCAAAAGGGAGATGAATAGTTAAGAACCGTTTTATGTCTCTTGATACTTTAATTTAAATTGATGGGTGCATTTAAAGGGAAGAAAGGGGTATCCCAGGAAGAGCAGACATTTTGAATCCTGGAAGACATTTACACACTGAAGACAGTGATTTTAAAAAGCCAATTATTTCCCAGCACTCCAGTTCCAACTGTCTCTAGCATCCTCTGCAAACTGTTTCTGGAAGCTGGATCATGAAGCTAAGATGTCTCGGATGGATTCATATGCTACAGTTAGGCAGAAGGAAGCCTGCATCAGCAGCTTTCCTTTGCACATTTCTGATCCACCATAGGTTGATAGCAATGCTGACACATACACTGATTTTGTCTGATTCAATGATCCAAGAAAGGCAATTTTTTTTCTTGTTGTGCTAGGGATGAAACCCAGGGCTTTGTGCATGCCAAGAGGCAACCTGTGCGCTCTACATCTGCAGACCCAAGAACATTCTAATCTCCCAGGGTCAGCCATTCTGCATAAATATGTTTCGTGTAGACATACAGTATGTCAGGCAAAATGAAAATAGTGAAAATTTTCGAGAGAGGGTATTTCTGTTCTGTCATTGAGAGTCAATGGCAGGATAGACAACAAAAATCAGAGTTTAATGCAGGGAGTAACCATTGCAAAGAAGATTTCATATGTGCCAACATAAGCACTAATTCTGAGGTTCAACTTCTACCAAACCCCACAAATGACATAAAAGCCAAACAGGAAGTAAACATTGGCTTGGTGTCACCACATTGATCCCCCTTAATTTTCTATTTATCTTAAAAGTTGCCATTGTCAGTTCTCTTGACCCAAAGATCAAACACTCTCCATATGATGAGACTTAATATCCCCCTTTCCAGAGAAAATAATGCAATGAACTCACAGATAACTTGTGGGAATGTTTTTCTTAAAAGACTTGCTAAGTAGCCATTCCGTCTTAAAGGCTAATACATGAGACTATAAGAAACAGAGCAGTTCCTTAGCATCTGAAGGGGGTGGTTCAAGGGCATCCTCACCCCTGTGGACACTAACCTCTGCAGCTAAGTCAGTCCCTTCTCTGAAACCACACACTATTTGCACATAGCCTACGCCTATCCCCTGTCCATTTTGTCATCTCAAATCCCGTGTAATACCTATGCAGTTTTGGATTACTGTTCTGCTGTATTGTATTGTTTAGGGAGTAATGGCCCCACAAAAAGGGGGGTTCTTGTTCAGTAAGGACTTTCTACCATGACAGGCCTCACTGAACACTGAGTGTCAGCAACAAGGTAACATCTGCAGTTGATTGAACCTCAGCTTTGGGAGCCAAGGATGCCTGGAGCCAACTTTGATGATAGTCTGATAAGGCCTCAATCTTTGCCTCTGGGCTTTCATGATCATTCTCTCAGACAGGCCACTCAAAGAGACACTCTGGAGTGGTTTTTCCATCACTGTCCCAGCCTTCATCATTAGCAGCAGCATATAAAAGCGTATCTGAAGAACTTGCCAGAATAAACTTTCAGTGTGTAAAATTATCAGGCTAACACTGCCTTTTACATGCTTATTATCCAGGACAGATATGGGATAAACTAAGCAAGCTTATTTTCAGCAGTGGTGAGGAAAAGAGGATATTATGGTATCCTTCCAGGAGTCCAGTATACTGGGATTTCATTTCCAAAGCTTTCTTAGAAGTTGTAATATTACCCAGAGTATCTCCACTAAATGGGCCAGACTTTCATGGTGAAGAATTTGGAGACTAGTAAATTATTGTAGCTTGAAGAGCACATAATCAGACCACTCTTGACCTGCATGTGACTATCAGCCTCTTCCTGAAGAGTCAATGGATAGAATTCAACCCAAGGGCAGACCAAAGAAAAGGTTGTCAGAGCATGAGATGTTAATGATTATACTTTCTAACCCATTTATATTTAGTGTCCTATGAGAAATTCCTTCCACTTATACTTCAGTATGAAATAGAAACTACAATCTCATCAAAGAGTAATCCATACAAGCCCACAGTAACATGATGATAAAAGAATAATTAAAGATATGGATGCTACATTTTTTTTTTTGACAAATACAGTACTATTTATTATATAGAGAGTTTTCTTTAAAAAAAAAAAAAAAAGGCTAGGTTTGGGTAAATGTTCTCAGAAAATACAGATAAGGAACATTGTTACCTAAACAAATGTTTAGGCATCACACACGTCACAGTCCAAAATGAGGTCATGGTAACTGAGTGAAGTGATATTCTACAGACTAAGGAGGGAAGAAAAGGGAGGTGGCTAGGGAAAGACAACTCTGATAGGAAGCCAGTGAGCTATGGTGTGAACCTTTTGTACTGGATCCTGAGTGTAGAAGGCCCCGCCCAGCTCATCAAAATCCATATTTACCCAAGGCAGAAGGGAGGCAGAGTCTTTCTTTTTATAATTGATCTTTAATCATTATATGAGCCTGTGTTTGAACAGGATGGAAATGTAACGTATGTCATAAAAAGTCTATAAAATTCTTTATGTCTGTGGTCAAGGATGTGGTGGGCTCTGAATCATTGCTGCTCTTTTGTTCTTTGGAGTTGAAGGGCAGGTGCTAGCTCTGCCAAGGGTGAAATCAAGTGGAAATCTAAGACTAGAGGTCATGTACAATCCAGCATGATAACTCCCGCCCCCGATAAAGGAATCTGGAAATACTAGTTATGCTGTGCTGAGCTTATAACTACATCCTAAGGATACAGATGTGAAGGTTAACCTCCATCTTAAAGAAAAAAAGGGCCCCAAACTGTTTTTTGAGGTGGGGGGCATAGATGAGCATGCTGCCACAACAACAACCTTTCATGTATCTCCGAGAGTCTAGCCTAATCTTTAGACTCCTAGAACTCCAAATGCTCTGAAATATACCTGTTTAAAAAGCATTTGTGAGCTGGAGCCATGGCCCATTAGTTCAGCCAGGGCATTTGATCTCCAGCCCCTCAAAATAAACAAATATACCCCCAAAATCCCAAAAAGGGTTTGAATCTAATGCTGTCTGTGCCCTAAATAGAGTAAAGGGTGCTGAAAATGAGTCAGTTGCTCCCTGGAATAGACTGGATTACAGGTAGGGAAAGATCTGGGGGTCATAGAATGCTTTAAAGCATCTGACAGGCATGTCTTAGGACAGGCTTCCTCCCCACCCCCAACCCGTTACCTCTTGACAACAGCATGCAGTTTTCAATGTCCATCTATCAAAAAGCCCCAAATGGCAACATTTCCCTCCTTTAATAAACCAGAAGGTTAGCATGAGCTTGGCTAGAGGGTAAGTGCAGAAACTAATCCAAAGGGAATCTACCTGAGTAGTCTCTTCTAAGAGAAAGAACGTTTTCTGAAAGGAAAAGAAATAGAAAGTTGTGGCGGGGAGGGCGGCGGGGGCTAGGAAGCCTGCCCCTTCCAAGCTTTAAGACTGCAGAATTGCTTTCTTCTCCAGGGCCAAATGACTTTGTAAGCATTCCTCACAAGTCAGGGGCGGCAGGGGATGGAGGGCCGCGGGGGAACAGTGCTGGCGGGCTGACAGCACGGAAAAGGCGCAGCCCAAGCCCGAGTGCCCTCGCCCGGCTCGCAGGGACACTTACCGCGACCCTCGCGGCTGCTGCTCGCGCCCCGACCTCAGGTGGCTGCAGTCCCCGGCTCCCGCTCTCCCGCCCCACGCCGTCTCAAGGTCACACCGCTCTCTGGCTCGCGGGACGCCGTCTACGCTGCAGGCTCAGCCGAGAGAACGGACGCGAGGAACAGAGCTGGCCCCGCGGGCCTTGCCGGGGCCTTCCCTCCGTGTCGTCGGCGGTGCCAGGCAGCTCCCCTCTGGGTCACTTCCATTCTGTGCTCAGTCCCAGAGCGGCGAGACATCTGTTTTCCATAAGCCTCGCGCAGAGGCAAATCCTGGATTAGGTGCCAGAGCCCACGCCACAGCTGATCGGCGCACAAAGAGCCGGGGACAAACGCGCAAGTTGGTGCCCAGTTCCAGAACCACTCGGATGACTAAGGCGGCCGCAGCTGGGATGCGCCAATCCGCGGCTGGCTAGGTTTTCAGGTCTACTGCGGAAAACTCACACCCCCCCCCCCCCAGTCCGCCCACCGCACTAAAGCACGCTCTGTCCCCGCAGGGGAAGTGACTTCAGCTGCACCCCGGCTGAGCGAGTTCAACGCAGCAGCAGCAGCCGGCCTCCACCACCGGGCATTCGGTATTGAAAGCAAACCCTGCTGAACGTGACGGAGGGGAGAAAGCTCGGCGTTTGCTTTAATTCCATCCCATGAGTCAATCCTGATACAGTCAACGCTGAAAACGAAGAGGAAGTGCGGTCTCTGTGGGCTGACTTTTCACTCTCGGAAACAGCTTGGGCGAAATAGCTATCTTCTCCATGCTTCCTCACTTAGGAGAAAGCATGAAGTCGCCGCTCTCAAGTGCTGTGCGGTCTAGTGCAGTGCGTGTTAGGCCAGGAAGACTTGCCATTTCCCAATCCCGCAAAATTACCGTCAAAGAAATGCAGGGCAGGGCACGGGGCGGGGGCGGGGGGTTTCAATCACTCTGGAATCCAGAGACCCCGCTATTGCCGCTGCCTCCCCACCAAGCGTGTGAAATTTGGAGCTTAGCGGGCTTCTGGAACAAAGAAGCTGGGAACTGATCCGGAGTGCGGCTGTAAGGAGAGAACGGGAGCAATGGGGACAGATGCCCTTTGGATGGCAAGGGAGTTAGGTCACTGTTCTTGTCGGTATCCTGGGGGGCCTTGACATTTGGCTGGAAGTTAAGGGGACCCTCTGGGAGATGTCAAGCTGGCAAGTGATGTTGTAAGATTTCCACTGCAGAAAGAGAATTTCACCAGGCTAGTCCAGGCTAGGCAGGGGAGTGGAGGTGAGTTTGAAATGGAGGGGAAAGGCTCCAATGAGATCAAGAAGCTGGGAGTTGATGCTCCGTGAAGGGAGGGAGGAGATACTATAAAGGAGGTACAGATTGTCACCTAGGTCTGTCCCTTGAGCACTAGGGTAGATAGAAGAAAATGAAAGAGGACCCGGAGAAGCCATGTGTGGGTTCAGACCGATGTCACAGAAGTTGAGTGTGGTTACAAACGCAGACCAATCACACAGATGTCTAAGGTAATTGGGACCTCTGGCTAAGCAAGACAGGTCAGACAGGTGTGTGGTTTGAAGTTGAGGGTAAATACAGAGCAGGGGAGAGTGCACCGTATTGGTTGGTTACAGCTGCCAAAACAAAGGACCAGGAACTGAGGAGATTAAACAGCAGAAATGTGTGGTAGCCTGTGGTCCACACTCTGGGAGAGGCTTCCTCCTGAAAGCCCAGCGCCTGCTGGAGCTTCTTATGGCTCCTTGGCTTGTACCACAGTCTGTGCTGATCTTCCCCTGACTCTCTCCCTCTGGGTGTCTGTACCCCATTTTTGTAAGACATCAGTCGTATTAGGTTAGAGGCCCAGCTCACTCCAGAATTCCTGCACTTAACTAATTACCTTCGTCCTCATGTGTCAGGCAGCTTTCTGTCATGATGTCGAAATGCCTACAGTGATCAACGTCTAATAAGGAAAAGCTTATTCTGGCTCTAAGTGAGACCCGGTGACTGAGCACATGACAAGGATGCCTGTTTACCCATGGTGGTCAGAAAACCAGGAGAGAGACACATAGACGGGGCTTCCAAAGCCCTCTTCAAGGGCTGTCCCAGATGACTTAACTCCCTTCTAGTAGGCCCAACTCTGGAAGGTTCCTGCACTTAGAAGTAGGGTCAGGGAATGGGGTGGAGTTGGGGGACGAAGCTCCCATATATAGACCTTTTGAGATGTTCTAAGATCTAACTACAGCATTCTGTTTCTGTCTTGTACTTGGAAATCACCTTTCCATAAAATAGCACATATTGAGGTATGGGGGCAGGGGTGAAGACTTCACCATAGGAATTGGGGGAGAACAGTTGAACTCATCAGATTCACCCTCCATTGTGAGCAGAGTTACAGCAGAGGATGGAAGGGGGAATCCACTGCAGATGAGCAGGGGAGGCCTTGTGGGTAGAAAGAGTCAGAAAGAGGACCAGGAAGTATAAGAGGACTTTATTGCATTTCAGTCACACACATGCGCACACCCACCACACACACCACACACACTACACACACCACACACACCACACACACCACACCACACACACCACACACCACAGACACCACACCACACACACCACACACCACAGACACCACACCACACACACCACACACCACAGACACCACACCACACACACCACACACCACAGACACACACACACACACACCACATACACACACACCACAGACACCACACCACACACACCACACACCACAGACACCACACCACACACACCACACACCACAGACACACACACACACACACCACATACACACACACCACACACACCACACACACCACACACCACACACACCACACCACACACACCATACACCACAGACACACACACACACACCACACACACCACACACACCACACACACCACACACACCACACACCACAGACACACACACACACACACACCACACACACACACACACCACACACACACACACACACCACACACACACACACACACCACACACACACACACACCACACACACACACACACACACACACACCACACCACACACACACACACACACACACACACACACACACACACACCAACTTGTCTGACCATATTTTCATTTAACACCACCTGGGAACTTTTATTATTATTTTTTTCCTTAAGTGTTTCTATTTTATATGAACCCATCATGCATCAGGTATTACCTGGGCACAGGCTCCAAGTGCCAATGGCTGCCATGAACTCGGCCACAAATATGGGTATGACGACAACCTTCCAGTTCACGTCTATGTATCTGGTCCTGATGTCAAGCCCTGATGGTTGACGCCTGCCCCTTTCTTTCTAGACTCCTCCCTCCCCACTCCTCCCTCTGTCACAGTGCCAAAGCCCCTGGGCCCTTACTGCCAGGCTGATGCCATGTGTAATCTTTGGATCATCTTCAACACTATCCACAAAGCTTTGAAAAAGCTTGGAGCACAAGAAACACACTGGAGATGGAATTCACTTCTGGTCTTTGTTTAAGACTTTACATTTTATTTGGCTGTGCTGAAGAGTGAAACCAGGGCCTTGTGCACACTGGGTAAGTGCTCTACCATGAGCTGCAGCCCCAGCTTAGCTCACAGGGCTTTTCATTTGCGATGGGAAAGGGAGCAGGACATACTGATTACCCAGTCTGGTCTCCACCCCACTCCCCCAGCTCAAGCAATTCCTTTACCTTCGGAGCAACTGGGACTCAGACAGGTGCTTCTGTGCCCAGCTCTCCCACCTTACTTCCTACTCCAAAACAATACTTACGTAGTCCTTGATCTTCAATCCAACTCCCAACAGCCACTCTTGAAGGTTGGTGACTTAAATAGGCCCTTTGCAGGGACTCTCTGGGATTTGATTTATGACCAGAAGAGTGGAATTCTTCTGGGAATCAGTGATGAAGTTTGTGAGTTGGTGAGGGAAAGTTCTGGGGACCCTGGAATGAACTAACTAGCATTACAAGGGCATGTCAAGGTCAAGGTGAAACCATTTCCTTGGTGGATCAGCTGCCTGACACCACTGCTCGGTGACTGGGACCTGCTTCTTTATAGACTGCTTTAATTTCACTTATTTATGTCTATACCTGCCTAGGAGTAAAATGTCAGATTACCTGAAGGATGTGTGCATGAAACAGCTGGGAAGAGCCTGTTCCTCCACCACAGGGTTAGTCAGTGTTAGCTGAACACACAGTTATGTACACCACCTTGGCACAGAGGGAGCCAAAACTGTTTCCTGTAACAAGGTCTCAGATGACATCATTTCTCCACCTTACTGATTTGAACAACCCATCTCCTTCATTATTTTATGTGCTCCTTCAGAGGTCTGTGCATGTCTAGTGTCTGTGTGCACATGTATGTTCTTGTGTGACTGGAACAACCTCAGGTATCTTTCTTGGTCATGCCGGCCCTAGACTGAAAGCAACCAGTGACAGGGAACCAGCAACTAAAACTTGTGACCCCATGACCCAAAATAAGGCTTTCTTACTTAAGAGTCTATTTACTGTGGGTATTTCTCACAGTGACGGCCAGCTGACTGACACAGCTCGGAGCAGGCTCAGCTTGAGCTCTGTCTGCAACTCCATCTGCAGCTAGGTTGCCTGGGGCTGCATCCCAGACACTGGGCCTCCCAGTCAGTGGCTGAGAAAGTACATTCCTTGGAATGAGAAAGCAAGAAGAACCTAACTCAAGTTCCCCATTAGTTAACAGAACACACAGTAGATACCAGCCCGGGTCTGGATACTACAATCATGTGAGGGAACCAGAGAGATGATCCATGGGTAGCATCCGAGCAAATAACTTTGTTTGAAAGAAAGTGGTCAGGTGGGGGTGGGGAGCTCCCAAGCAAAAACACCCAATGCAGCAACAAATAAGACAGGGTTTGCAATGGTTTTGGTCTCCAGTTACCACACACACTCTTCTCCTTGCCGGCCCCCTCCTCCCTGTACTCACTGCAGATTTTTCACACATTAAAAGGAAAGGAATAGGAAAGGTAAGTTCACACCCACGTAGGAGGGAAGATACCAGTGACAACTTTCAAAGAAGGAACCAGAGTCCTCCTGCATTACCTCCTGCCCCTAGCACAGTAGGTGGGGCTGGGAACACAGCTGGACATGGTTGCTACAGAAACAGGTTTACAAGTAGCCTTGGAGACTACAGGCACTGAGATATCTTTCTGGCCCCATCATCTTGGTTTCTAGAGGATGGGGGTTGCTGGTCCCCAAGCCCTACTACTTACCCCAAGCTACTGACTTCAGATCCTGTCACTATCAGTAGCTGGTCCTTCCCCAAGGACCCTTCACTCAAAGGCCACACCCAGAAGCTTTTGGGATAGCACCAGAATCTGTGTGCAGCTCAAAGACCATGGTTGGTGCAGCCTTCCCACCAGAGACCAGCATTCTCAGAACCCATATGGAAGGCAGAGACGCCTACCCTCGCCCCATCCCCCTGCTCTCCCCCAGCGTGGTGACAGCTCAGACAATGGCACCCTTGGTTTATTGCAAGTGCTAAGTGTGGGAAGACAGCTGCTTTTTAATGTCTTGTCACTATCTGTCCTTGTCACATATCCAACATAGCTTCTGGGACTTCTAGGGTCACTGCTGTCTTATAGGGGTCTTTCCATTTTCTGTTGGTAATGTACCAGCAGTAATTAATATTTATGTTATGTCCCCAGTGTGTCCACAACACAGAAAGGATCCAGAGACACGCCAGCTATCCAAGTTGATGGTGGATTGAAAGGACTCTCAGCCCTAAGAAAATGCCAATGGCTGATATTTCTTGCTCAAAACACAGTCACAAGGAAAGAACTGTGTCCAGGGAAGAGCTTGTGCTCTAGGCCTCAGGGAGAACCCTAAAGCTCACAGCTCATTCTGCTCCCTTGATTCCAGGGAAAGAACCTGAGGTCAGTGATACATCAAATGGACTTGGCTGTACTGGACACTCTGGACATTCAAGTAGTGCCCAGCTGCCCGAAAGCACTTGGGGACCACAGCAGAAGAGAAGGCTGCAGACTTCACAGGACTTTAGGAGCAGGCAGAGGCCACCCATCTGTACTTGGCTTGAAGCCACTTGTCCATCACCGCATCCACAGTTTCAGACCTCCCTTGGTTTCAGTGACCTGTGGTCAACTGTGGTCTAAAGACATAAAAAGGGACAGTCTAGAACTTAGCAGCCAGAAAGGGAAACAGCTGACATTACTGCTGGCCTCTACAAGTGCTCCTTGGGAGTCACTATTGTCCTTGCTTGCCTGCCTCAGTATGTGTGAAAAGTTAGGGTAGATATGGATGTGCAGGAAAAGTCAGTGTATGTCACCCCCACCTGCAGCATCAGTGCTGTGCTCCACCTGCAGTGCTGTGTTCCACCTGCAGTGCTGTCCTCCCCTCCAGTGCTGTCCCCCACCTCCAGTGCTGTCCCCCACCTCCATTGCTGTCCTCCACCTCCAGTGCTGTCCCCCACCTCCATTGCTGTCCTCCACCTCCATTGCTGTCCTCCACCTCCATTGCTGTCCTCCACCTCCAGTGCTGTCCTCCACCTCCAGTGCTGTCCCCCACCTCCAGTGCTGTCCCCCACCTCCAGTGCTGTCCCCCACCTCCAGTGCTGTCTCCCACCTCCAGTGCTGTCCTCCACCTCCATTGCTGTCCCCCACCTCCAGTGCTGTCCCCCACCTCCAGTGCTGTCCCCCACCTCCAGTGCTGTCCCCCACCTCCAGTGCTGTCCCCCACCTCCATTGCTGTCCTCCACCTCCAGTGCTGTCCTCCACCTGCAGTGCTGTGCTCCACCTGCAGTGCTGTCCTCCCCTCCAGTTCTGTCCTCCACCTCTAGTGCTGTGCTCCACCTGCAGGGCTGTCCCCCACCTCCAGTGCTGTGCTCCACCTCCATTGCTGTCCCCCACCTCCAGTGCTGTCCCCCACCTCCAGTGCTGTCCTCCCCTCCAGGGCTGTCCTCCACCTCCAGTGCTGTCCTCCACCTCCAGTTCTGTCCCCCACCTCCAGTGCTATGCTCCACCTCCATTGCTGTCCTCCACCTCCAGTGCTGTCCCCCACCTCCAGTGCTGTCCTCCCCTCCAGGGCTGTCCTCCACCTCCATTGCTGTCCTCCCCTCCAGTTCTGTCCTCCACCTCCAGTGCTGTCCTCCACCTCCAGTGCTGTCCTCCACCTCCAGTGCTGTCCTCCCCTCCAGGGCTGTCCTCCACCTCCAGTTCTGACCCCCACCTCCAGTTCTGTCCTCCACCTCCAGTACTGTGCTCCACCTCCAGTGCTGTGCTCCACCTCCAATGCTGTGTTCCACCTCCAGTGCTGTCCCCCACCTCCAGTGCTATGCTTCACCTCCAGTGCTGTGCTCCACCTCCAGTGCTGTCCCCCACCTTCAGGGCTATCCCCCACCTCCAATGCTATACTCCACCTCCAATGCTGTGTTCCACCTCCAGTGCTGTGCTCCACCTCCAGGGCTGTTCCCCACCTCCAATGCTGTCCCCGACCTCCAATGCTGTGCTCCACCTCCAATGCTGTGTTCCACCTCCAGTGCTGTGCTCCACCTCCAGTGCTGTGCCCCACCTCCAATGCTGTCCTCCACCTCCAGTGCTGTCCTCCCCTCCAGTGCTGTCCCCCACCTCCAGTGCTGTCCCCCACCTCCAGTGCTGTGCTCCCCTCCAGTGCTGTCCACCTCCAGCATCAATGTATTTATGTTGGTGGGGGCAGGGAGCAGTCTTGGAGCACTCTCAAGCAAGACTTCCATATTGAAAATTAAATCAGTGATGGATGGATGTTACAACCAGGAGTAGCTGGCAAAACTATGCACATTATGCTATTTTGGGAAGCACACCAGTGGCCTTTATGACACACAGTTCTGAGCTAATTGACAGCTTCCAAGTTCAGGTTAGTTCTAGGCTTAGGGAAGTGGCTGTGGCTTAGTGGAACAGGGTGCCTAGCATGCAGGACACCCTGTGTGGTGCCCCTAGCACAATACAATGAAACAAAACAGAAAACTCTCCATCTCACTCTTCTGGGAAGAGGGGGAGAGTTAAGAGGGAAGGCTTCCCGTAAGTGTCTGTCCTTGGAGATTCTTTGACAGGATATCAGCTATATCAAAGGTCAACACTGGCAACTGCCCCCGTGGGAGTAGCAGGATTACAGACAGGCTTACAGATGCCAAGGTCTTCCACACACCTGCAAAGAATAAATATCATTCTTGGAGAATGACACCAGCTCCTGCCAATGTGTGTGAGGCCCTGTGGTTTCTAGAGTCAACAGTCTGAGGGGTTGGCTGCAGGCTGTGGTGTATGCTGATCCCTCATCTCAACACTACAAGCACAGTGCTGGGAATTGCAGCAGAGAGTGAGAAAACCCTCCTGGCACTCAGAGCCCTTGAAAGGCCGCCGGGCAGGGCAGGAGGTGAGGTAAGAGATGTGTTCCCAGAGAGTGGCTTGGGGTGAAAGGATGCCTAGGGGCTCCTCCGGGAACACTGATTTGCTCTCTGTCCTTGTTTGGTGGGTTCCTTTAATGTCCCTGGATGACGACACAGGGTGCTTACTGAGTGTAGGTGAAGGGGTATGCATACTTGTTTGAAGATTAAGGCAGGCAGAAGCTAGGAAGTACAAGGACTATGAATACAATCCAAATTGTGGCTTCCCCTTGCTCCATTAAGACCACCCCAGGAGCACAATGGTCACCACGCTGTCTGTTCCTTAGATGGCTACCAGGGACGGTCCAACAGTTTTCTTGATCCCACTGTATTAGACCCTTGGTCCTGGGGGGGCCTCCATTTTCTTAGGGTCTTCTACAGAAAGAGCCCTGTAAAGAAATGGCCGCTCTTGCCAGTCTTAGGGGGAGTTGAGGCTGGGTTTTCTAAAGGGCTGCTTTTCTGGGATGTGGGTGTGGACTTCACGTCTCATCCTCTGTTGGCTTCTAGCTCCCAACCTGGCCTGGCAGGATCAGGCTTCTGTACTCAGAGACTATTTCAACCTATTCTTTGTGGGAAACCTCTGGAAATATCCAGAAAGTTCCATCATAATGGGGGTGTCCTTCAGAGAGGAAGGTGTAGGAATGACTCAGAGTCAAGCATTCTGGAGGTGTCTGTGTTTCCTGTTCTCCCAACCCCCAAATTATCCCATGAGGTAGACACTGTGATGGCCAATTTTAGATGAGGAAAATGAGGGGATTGGAGGGGGGAGGGGACTTTCCCAGGATACCTCGGCATGGGTAGAAACTGTCGACCTGAGATTAAGTTCAGCTGCTTGAGGTATATGCTAGCTCCACTGTATCTACCCATGGACCAAGAGTTAGAGAGGACTTGGAAGACACTGTCTTGTGGGTAGACAAGATCACAATGGCCCGAGGCACACACTTCGTGCAGAGTCACCTGCAGGCCAGCAGGGTGTAGAAATCTGAACACAACTTTGCATTGCTGACTCACTAGCTCCTTTTCCCAGAATTTTCAGTTAAGCCTGGCTGGGGAGGGGCACTCAGAAAACCTATGGTTAACTATGGTTAACTATGGTTAGGCCTCTTGCTGAGTGCTGGTAGCTGGGAAATAAATGAATTTATTGGAGATTTGTCGTGTGCTGAGCACTATACATCAAACTCTTCACACATGGACACATTTAAGCCTCACGATGGTCCAGTCAGAAACTTTAGAAAAGTAGGTGACCTGCCCAATATTACACAAAACGGCAAAGGTATGAGTTGACCTGGATGTATCTAAATCAAAGCTCTTGCTCTTAGCCTTGTGCTCTGGAATTTCTGCCTCAGCCTTGGTCTTCTGGGGTCACCCCCACCAATGTGGCAGGACTGGGCCCCAAGACCCTCCACTTAGCTGACCATTTTTAGGACTAGCCACATGCTCCAGATTTGGGAACTGGGACACAGAAAGAGTATGCAACTTGTGCAAATATATGTGAGAGATGACCTGAAGTGTAAGTCCTAAGAGAGGTGTGATACTGAGGGTTAAAATGAGAAGTGTGTGTGTGTGTGTGTGTGTGTGTGTGTGTGTGTGTGTGTGTTCTTGTCTCTGTTTCTTGGCAAACAGTTCTTGAAGCCACTAAGATGTACAACATGAAAAAGTATCCCTGTATGCTCACAGGGTATATAAAGGCTGAGGGCTTCCCAGAAGCCTTAGGAAGGGGTCTGATTGTCAGGGGAATGAGCCATATTCCTGCTGCAGCACCAATACCAACCTCCAGGAGGCACAAAGGTTCTGGCAATTGACTCAGGGGCAGTATCTAACTAATTGGGCCTATGTAATGAAGTCTCCATAAACCAAAACCAAACCACCAATAACAAGAGCCATGACACATCTGCTGAACAGGTGGAGGTGCTGGGGAGACCCCCTCCTTACTCCACCTCTACCCCATGCAGCTCTTTATCTGACTGATTATCTATGTTCTCCATTATATCCTTTATCATAGGCCAGCAGACACAAAAGCATGTCCCTAGGTTCTGCAAACCTTTAACAACTCACCGAACTTGAGGGTAAGAGCCATAGAACTCCCAAGTTATAGCACAACGTTAGACACAGTTATATGCTAGTCACCAAACCTCCCAGGTTGCTGGGACCTCTGATTTACAGCTGATGGCCAGTAGCACAAGAGACACCCCCGGGGCTTGCAGTTAGCCTCTGGGGTGAGGCAGTCTTTGGGGACTGTGCTTTCAGAAATTGAAAGATATCCAGTCAGATAGGAGTGTGGGAATACAGTGCTCCCAACAAATTGAGTTTGCAGGGTGGGGCTGAGAGGTTTTGTCCTGGCCCTACCCCACACTGGGCAGTCTCAAGTTCATTTTCAGAGTCAATTCTTTCCTTTACTAGCTTACTCCAAAGAGCAACTTAGCCCTCCCTCTCTCCTGGGCTCTCAGACCACGCATGCTCTTGGGAGCCCCGGCCTTGCTTGCAAACTGCTTTGTGTTTTCATACAATGGACTAAATGTTGTGCTTGCTGCTTTGGGTCCAGCTTACTTGAAAACTGACTTTTGCCCTCTGATCAAACTCTGTCAGGTGCCACAGAAGCGTTACACTTCTAAAGGTGCTGTATCCAGGTAAGGTACAAAACCTAGGCATGGGAGAAGCCGGGGATTTAGAGAGCACAGCAAGGACATCAGGGACTCACCAGCCTCCTTCTACAGCTTGTCAGACTCCTGCCAATGCCAAACACACCGCCTTCACACCACCAGGCTCCTCAGAAAGGCAGTGTCTGATCAAAGCTGCCAGGCAGGGATGCTTCTTTCAATCAGCAGGAGGCGGGGGTTTCTAAAACGCTTTCTCGGGGAAGGGGGCTTAGGGTGCTCTGCAACCCATCACTTTCATAGCTCTGTGCTGGGACAGGTGTCTGCCGCCAAATGGGCTAAGATGAAGAAACCAGACTGACAGCCCCGGAAACCAGGATCAGGAACCAGAAAGCATAACGGCATGGCCGCCCAAGCCGGGTCAGATTCCCCACCTCACATTGTCCTCTGAACCAGCATCACAGGGGGTAGGGGTGGGGCAACAGGGGGCCCACTCCCACCCCCAGCCTTTTCACTCCAGTAATCAAGAACAAACTCTCTATTCGCCTGGGGCTGTTCCTTATTCCAAGTACCCTTTGAGCACTTTTATGGGGCAGTTAAACTTTACAGCAGCCGGCTGGCTCACAACCGTTCCCACATTTCTGAATGGATATGTTTATGACAAATCCACTGTGCCTTCCCTTTGAAAATGCTAAAAGATATTAGCTCTTTCAAAAGGGGTCAACCGAGGCACGCAGGCTACAGAAACCCACTGTGGCAGCCGCAAGCTGTGAACAGCTGCATTGGACCAGTGAAAGGCTGAGTCCCGGGAGCATGTGGGGGGGGGGGGGGGGGGGGAATGTCTCCTCTGCTCAGCCTCGGTGATGCTACTTGGGTGCCACATCTGCCTTTTCCTTCCCCTAGTTTTGGGCTTTCTCACCTTCCTCACCTGGGTGTGCCATGCTCATAGAAGCTTTCTGGGAAGGTCTTTTCCTCTGTCTTTGCAGGCAAGAACTGAAAACCGGTGGCACCAAGCTAGCAACTCAGTCACAGCTTGCCTTCCTCCCTGCCCAAGATTAACCAGCCAGCCCAGAGAAAGACTCATCACAAAGGGGAAGTTCTTACCTGGGTTCCATAGCGGCCACTCCTGGGCATCAGAGACCGGCCCAGCCTCCTCAGCACTGGGGACTCTGGCTCCCTTTTGCCCTCAGACAAATGAGCCCATTATAGTCATCAGACTATGAGTTAAAGGGTGGCCCTTAGAAAAAATATAAACAGCCTGTCAGCACAGGCCAAGGGGAGGGAGGGGCTGTGGTATCGGGACAATGGGAGCCAATGATCAGCCACTTTGAGCTCTGTTTGCTTAAGATATTGTGTTTCACCCTGAAGCAAGGGAGACAGGGAGTAAGGAACCCTGAACAGGAAGGGCAGTGCCTTTTTTAAAAGTTGGGTTTCTCTTTCCTTCTGACCTTTAACAACGGTCTTCATAGGAGCAATCCCCTCAAGTATGGCACAAGCGTGAATCCTGCTCAGGAAACCAGACTCTATTCCTGACCTCAGAATGCAGGTTGCAGAGGGGCCCCAAGTGAATGCTTCTCCCTCCAAATCAATACTTCTCCCTCCAAGTGAATGCTTCTCCCTCCAAGTGAATGCTTCTCCCCACAAGTCAATGCTTCTCCCTCCAAGTCAATGCTTCTCCCTCCAAGTGAATGCTTCTCCCCACAAGTCAATGCTTCTCCCTCCAAATCAATGCTTCTCCCTCCAAGTCAATGCTTCTCCCTCCAAATCAATGCTTCTCCCTCCAAATCAATGCTTCTCCCTTCAAGTCAATGCTTCTCCCTTCAAGTCAAATACTTCTCCCTCCAAATCAATGCTTCTCCCTCCAAGTGAATGCTTCTCCCTTCAAGTCAATGCTTCTCCCTCCAAGTGAATGCTTCTCCCTCCAAATCAATGCTTCTCCCTTCAAGTCAATGCTTCTCCCTCCAAGTCAATGCTTCTCCCTCCAAGTAAATGCTTCTCCCTCCAAGTGAATGTTTCTCCCCACAAGTCAATGCTTCTCCCTCCAAATCAATGCTTCTCCCTCCCAGTCAATGCTTCTCCCTCCAAGTCAATGCTTCTCCCTCCAATCCACACACCTGCTACAATGCCTTCCACTCTCCCCATTCTCAACGCTCTGTGTGTTTCATGATACACTGGTGTGCTGGGTCTCAGTTTCCAAGCACCCAGAAGAAAGCTTTAGCTATAAGCACTACCTAGGCATGCAGTCCACATCCACACTGATTGGGCTGCCACAGTTAGGGTGGGGGATGGGGCGGAACACAATCTCCCTTATCTCTCAGCACCATCTGTCAGCTCAGTGGGAGGTTGGACCCAGTGGAGAGCATCTTGGATTTACTAACTCTCTGGAGGGACAGGATCAAGCTCTGGATGACGTGAAGCCTGCGCAGCCTTACTGTGTGTTGCAGAAGGTGTATGCCCTAGAGACATGCTTCCCACAAAGGCTGAGGATGGGAGCGGTGGCCTAGGGCTGCCGGCAGCTCATTGTGCGGAAGCCTCTCACCTCGTAGTCCCCTAAGGTCAGGGCTGGCAGAACCCAGAGGAGCTCAGGACTTAGACTATCTTCAGCTGCCTTGCACATGGCCACAGGGAAGGCTACTTCACTTCATGTCAGACCCTGTAGGTAGGTAGTTAAGAGGATCTCTCTCTCACAGGGATGTCTGGGTCCCTCAGCCTCAAATACAGGTCTCCTTCAAGGAAGGAGACGGAGCTCCATGTGGAGCTCCGGGAGGAGCCAAGTCCTCTGAGGGAACACCAGCAGACACATGCATGGGAGAGAAAAGGGTTTGGTGGAGATGGCGTCTCTCGTCCAGTCAAGGAACAAAGCTCATCAGTGTGGACCACTCCCAGAGGCGGCTCCCTTCCTCTTCCACTGTGCAGGACCTGTTCTGGACCTTCCCTATGTTTGGATGAACACTGAACATCTCCAGTGGCCTCCAGCACAGATGTACCCACCATTCCTCTGCCTGACCCAAAGACAAGGGCAGGTGAGGTAGCCCGGGCTTCTTTCATTGAAACCAAGGTTTAACTAGCACCTTCAAGTAATGGCTGGCTCCCATCCTGGCACAGTCCTCTGCTGTTTGGCCCTTACTCGTGGACTTTGGTGATCAAGGAAGGCCCTCATTCTAGATGAAGAGATCAGGGAGTTCTAGTGAATCATTGATAAATCCGGCAGTTTCTGAGCTAGCCTCCTAGGCAAGCAGGTCTGCCCTGTTAGCTTTCTTATTGCTCTGACAAAGTACTGGACAGAAATGATGTAAGGAAGTTTTTTGTTTGCCTTGGGGTCTCAGAAGAGTTGGCCCACAGTTACTTGGCCCCACGGATTATGACAGAACATCGAGGTGACCGGAACATAAGGCTACTCGCCTCCTGGTATATGGGAAGCACCAAGAGAGGAAGGGGCCAGAGAATGGATATAACCTTCAAAGTTCTGACCCTAGCTAGGCCCATTCTCCTCAAATAGAGCCACCAGCTGGGGACAAGCACTCAACACATAAACCTGTGACAGGTACCACATATCCAAACCTTAATTCCTGCGCAGCTCTTTACCCTGGTGAATGAGCTGGTGGTCTGTTTTTATTGCCCATTCAACATAACCAAGAATTTCCTGTGGCAGCCATATCTGTGAGGAATTGTCTTGATTGCTAATTGATGTGGCTCAACCCACTGTGGGCTGTGCTACCCCTGGGGCCTGAGCTGTGTAAGAAGGCTGGCTGAGCTTGCCTCCATGGACATGAGTCAGTAAGTGACATTCCTCCATGATTTCTGCTCCAGGTTCCTGCTCCGACTTCCCTCAGTGATGGACTGTGACCTGGAAGCTTACGAAGAAATAAACCCTTTCCTCACCAAAGTTAGAGGACTCTGCTCATGGTGTTTATTTTAGTGAAGCACACTATCAGGCCTAGGATCGAGGGAGGTGAAAGGCCAGGTCCACACAGTAACCTTTGATGGCTCATTGTGTTCCCTGGGGGAGACAAGAAGAGCTTGTGGGCAGAAACTCAGAGAGCTGAAATGGCCAAGGCCTCATCCATCCAACAGGCTTTGCCCTTCAGCTCCAGCTCTCTCTCTCTCTCTCTCTCTCTCTCTCTCTCTCTCTCTCTCTCTCTCCCCCCCTACCGTGTGTGTGTGTGTGTGTGTGTGTGTGTGTGTGTGTGTGTGTGTGTGTGTGTGTGTGTGTGTTGGGTTATTATTTTACAATAAGCATCAAGTGAACCAGTGTCAGGAAACTGAAACAAGAAATTAATTGAGAATAGGGAGAAAAGTGACATTGAACACCCAGAGAAGACTTCTCAGGGCATTTCAGCAAGAAAACACAACTTTGGAGGCTGGAGGTGTGTCTAAGGGGTAAGGTCCAAGTGTGAGATCCACCAAATAAGCAGAGAGAGAGAGAGAGAGAGAGAGAGAGAGAGAGAGAGAGAGAGAGAGAGAATGGAGGGAGGGAGGGAGGGAGGGGAGGGAAGAAGGAAGGAGGGAGAACTCTAAGATGGTGGGAAAGCCTGTTTCTTTCCTGGCCATCACAGCCTTTGGCACTGGGCTACTGCTGTCATTAAAAGTAAAACAGAATAATTACAGAGCAGAGCTGTCTGTGCCCCGTGAAGTGTGTGTGTGGGGGGGGATCTCTATTTTCTAAATCTCAAGTCATTCGATTATGTAATTCAGAAAACCACCCTTTGAGGACACTCACCAGCCAATTAGAATTTTGTCCTTGATCCAAAAAACTTGCGTCTTAGTTCCCCAACTCTCCGATGACCCAAGTCTCAGCTGCCTGTGGGCAGAGCTTCCCAACCTTCCCACAGCTGAAGCCCAGTCAACTTCTGAATCCCCTAGTGGCTTACTTTCTTTTGAAGATTTTGGGGACCATGCTGGGGCCAGAACCCAAGACCTTGCTAAGCCAGTACTCTACCATCGAGATGGTTTTTTTCCCTTTATTCTCCTTTTTTAAAGCTGAGGATTGAATTCAAATCCTCAGCTTAATGTGCATTTTGTCACACAGACATTACACTTTATTTTTAAAGAAATAAAAATAAATAAGATATTTAAATGACGCGGTCCTAGTCTATTTGGGCTGTAATAACACAATGCCATCAATTTAGGAGGTAATAAACAACATGAATTTCTTCCTTTTTTGCTGTTGTTGTTGCTGTTTTTGAAGACAGGGTTTTTCTGTGTAGCCCTGGCTGTCCTGGAACTCACTATGTAGATAGATCAAGCTGGCTTTGAACTCAAAGAGATTCTCCTGCCTCGGTCTCCTGAGTGCTGGGATTAAAGGCGAGCATCGCCATGCCCAGCTCAACATGAATTTCTTCTGCTTTAGGGAGCTGGGAAGTCCAAAACCAAGGTTCTGGAAAATTCCATGACTGTTGGGAGCTGCTCTAACTGACAGTTCTCTTTTTATGACTTCATGCAGCAGAAGAGCCAAGAGGATCTTGGGTATTTTTAAAGTCATGGATATATGTATGTGTCATAAGTCTGGGGAGGGGGGCAGGGTCCTGTGCACATGAATGCAGTGCCCATGCGAGGCCAGACATGGTGTCAGATCCCTTGGAGTTGGAGTTACAGGCAATTATGTACTATCTGACATGCGAGCTTGCAAGAGCTTTCGCTGGGCCATCTCTCCTGCCCCTTGGTTGTCTTTTACAGGGACACTAATTCTATTCGTTGTATGTGAATGGAACCGCTCTTCACTAGGCTGGGAAGTCTGGAGTTTTAATTATCCATAGTCAGAGCTCTCCTTGACCAATTAAAAAGAGCCTGATTTTATGTTTGGCTTTTTGTATCCCACCTGATTATTCTGAGATTGACCCATGTTGTTTGGTGTATAAACAGCCTTGTCTTTATGGCCGAGTGGTGTCGCAGTACATGAGTATATGGATTTGTTTGCTTACTTCTCAAAGGAGTTTTGTTAAGTCATTTGATAATCCAAGATTATGCTAATTTCCTGGGAATCTGGGTTCCTCTCTAGCTTTCTCTCTTTGCTTTGCCCTTCCTCTCCTCCAGCTTTCGCTCATCTGTGTTGGCCCAAACCACAATTCCTTGGTTGGCTTACGCCATTGGTCCAAACTGGTTCCTGAATGACATGAAGAGGAGTCTTTCTGAGCCACCGGTTAAAATTTAATTTAGCTGAGTCAGCCTGTGCAGTGGGCCCCCCCCCCGCGCCTCTCTCTGCATATCTGGCCCCCACATCCCCGCTGTCTTGCACACATTCATCTTTCATTTCTTTGACTGTTTTCAAGTCTCCCATGCCATCTCTCCTCCAATTGGATGGAATCCTCTACCTCTTCTCCAACATCCAGAAAGCTCTCTGTGGGTGCTGGAACCCCAGTCTGACCAGTCTTGTGTCTGTGCTGACTACACTTCAGTTATGTAATCGACAGTAGGCAGCCTGGCGAAGTTTGAGAGCGAAGATGGAGGGGAGCTGCCCCGTATCAGCTGTTGACCTGATGCTGTGCCTGTTTGTTTGGCCATAACTTCAGGACAATAGTGGTTCTACCTCATATGACTGTCATAAGGATTAAGAGAAGTTCATTTGTCAACACTAATTACAATGTTGGGAAAAAATGTTAACTATACAGTAGATGGGATTGGTATCTAGAGTATATAAAGAGCTATAAAAATTAACACAAAACTTCCAAAATCATCCAATCTATAAATAGCCAATGAACAGAATAGTTTTCAAAAGAAGAGGTACAAATGACCAATAAATATTCAGAAAAGCGTGTGAAATCCTTAGGAAGATGTAAATTCCATCTCACCCAATCGGGTTGGCTACCATCAAGAAAACGACAAATGCCGGTAAGGATGTGGGAAAGAGGAGCCTTGATGCATCCTGATGGGAACACAAAGTGATGCAGCCCCTGTGGTCCTCAGTGTGGAGTTCCTCAAAAACCTAAAACTAGAACTAGCCAGGGGTGACTGGAGGCCAGAGGAGGATGCCTGTTATATCACTCCCCTCTGCAGACATGGTCTCTCACTGAACCTGGAGCTAGGCTGACAGTTAGCTACAGTGATCCCTCCACTTCTGCCCCTCAAAGAGCTGGGATTACAGGCATGTGTATGGCCACATCTGGCTTTTTACAAGACTGCTGGGGACTTGAACTCAGGTCCTCATGTTTGATGAGTAAGCACTCTTAACCACTGAGCCATCTCCCTGTAAAAACTTTTATGCCTCCATTTTCTCATAGGTAATTTGGTGATAATATCAACATTGACCCATTGGCTTCTTGTGAGGAATGTGTGATGAATTATAGGAGGTACTTAACACGGGGCTGAGCATAAAGTAGGTGTTCAGCAAATGTAAGCTAGTGTTACCACGCATCACATCACGTCAACATTTACTGTCTACTGTCTCTTTGCTTTTATGAGGCTGTTGTCCAAGGCTGACGCCCCTTGTTCGCATTCTACCTCCTCCTTACACTTCTTGGTGTAGACTTCACCTTCCCTGTACTTATCCTTCTCCTTTTAGACATGGTTTCTTTATTCTGTAACTTGCTATGTAAACCAGGCTGGCCTCAGACTTACAGAGATCCATTTGCCTCTACCTCCCAAGTGCGAGGATTGAAGGCATGTGTCACCATGCCTGGCACATCCTTCATTCTTGAATTATTATTAAAAAACACTCTGAGAGACTAATATTTTATCCAGTACAGACTTTGATTTTATTAATCAGACTTTTAAGATTCCTACTACATTTGGTTTGTATGTCATATGCCTACACTCAGTACTTTACAAATAGATTTCAACTAAATCACATTTTTTTTTTATTTGTGGTGTTTGGGATTGGATCCACACACTCTCCCATGCCAGGCAAGTGCTCTGCCACCCAGAATTATTCAAAATATCTACTCACCCCATATACTCATGCACACTAATGCTGTGGGATGGTCTTCCTGTACTCTGTGAATATGTGTTGCTACCATTGGTTAATAAAGAAGCTGCTATAGCCTATGGCAAGGCAGAATCCAAGCAGAGAGACAAGGAGAAGAAGGCGGAGTCAGAGGAGACACTGAGTGCTGCCAGGGGGAGCAAGATGTAATGGAACACAGGCAATGCCATGAAGCCACATGGCAAAACACAGATTAATAGGAGTGGATTGAAGTAAGTTGTAAGAGCTAGTTAATGATAAGCCTGAGCCAGTTTGTAATTAATATAAGCCTCTGTGTGTTTATTTGGGACTGAGCAGCTGCAGGACCAGGCAGGACAGAACTTCCAGCAACACACTATCCCACTAAGATGCCAGTTACAACCAGTCAACATATTTCCTGGGCCACACACACACTCCTTTGCTAATTGAGGAAATGGACTGGACACACCTCTCATCTCCTAGCTGGCAGGCCTTCAGTACAGCTTTTAACTTATTTTAATTAAAAAAAAAAAAAAAAAACCGAGGCCAGTACATTGGCTTCTGTGTAGTTACTTTTGGGTAGCTGTGACAGAGTATCTGACGGAAGAAGTTAAGGGAGAAAGCCCTACAGCTCGCTGCTTCTGAGGGTCTCAGTCCCTTAGCAGGGAGGGCTTGGCAGGAGCTGCACCATCTACCGCAGTGGGTGCTGGGTGTCTCAGAACTGTTCACATCACTGTGATGGCTAGTTTTATGTCCACTTGACACAAGTCTTCTGAGAGAAGGGAACCTCAATTAAGAAAATGCCTCTATAAGATCATGCTACAGGCAAGCCTGTGGGCCATTTTCTTAATTCATGATCGATGTGGGAGGGCCCAGCACTATTGTGGGTGGTGCCATCCATGGGGAGGGGGGCTGGTGGACCTGGGTTCTATAAGAAAGCAGGCTGAGCAAGCCATGGGGAGCAAGCCAATAAGCAATACTCCTCCATGGTCTCTGCATTAGCTCCTGCCTCTGCCCTGCTTGAGTTCCTGCCCTCACTGCTGTGGATGATGAACTATGATATGGAACTGTGAGCTAAATAAACCCTTTCCTCCCCAACTTGCTTTTGGTCATGATGTTTCATCAGTAGTAACCCTAACTAAGACAATCACCATAGACCAGGAAGTGGAAAGCCAGGCCAGAGGCAGGGGCCAGATAGAATCTTCAAAGGCCCACCGGTGACCATCTTCAGTGAGCCAAGCACCACCTCCCAAATGCCCCACAGCCACCCACCCCCACCCCCACCCTGCCCTGAACCTCCATCAGAGCACTAGCAGGTTGGGGAACAGGCATTCTCACCATGACCCTGTGGGAAATTTCAGAATCAAACAATTACAGCTTCTATACAAGGGCCTTACCGGGTATCTATCACAAGAAGCAATCGATACCCTAGTTAGAGAAAATGGCCAGCACAAATACAATCACATATAAGGGAGTAACTATAAAGTGAGTGTGGAGGAGTGACAGGTGGTAGGACTGGAGGGTAGGCCAGCTCAGGAAAAGAGTTTGGGTTTCCTGGCTATAAAACTTGGAGTTTCAGAAATGCAACTGCCTTTTCTGTGGGCTCTTACAGTAAGCCAGATTCCCTCTGTGAATGCAGAACACAGAAATGCACTGAAAAGAATAGTCTCTCTACCTTCCAAGGCCGGCCATAGACTCTGCACACAAAGGAGGGATGCCAATCACTCCATACTGTGTGAAAAGACACCGTGACCACAGCAACTCTTAATGAGGAAAACATTTGATTATGGTGGCTTGCTTACAGTCTCAGAGCTTTAGTCCATTATTGTCATGGCGGGGAAACAAGGCAGCATGCAGGCAGACATGGTGCTGGAGAAAGAGCTGAGAGTTCTTACATCTTGGCTCACAGGAAACAGGAAATGATTTGTCTCACTGGATGTGGCTTGAGCACATATGAGTCCTCATAGCCCACCTCCACAGTGATACACTTCCTCCAACAAGGCCACAGCTGCTCCAACAAAGTCACACCTCCTAATAGTCCCACACCCTTTGGGGGCCATTTTCTTTCAAACCACCTCACCATGAATGCCTTACAGGGCCAGGTTATCTCCGTCATGGAAATTGGGCAAGGAGGTGGGCAGAAGGCTGATGGGCTGATATGTGTCCCAGGTGTGTGTGGTATTACAGAAAGGGGTAAGTGTGCAAATGCGCTGCAAAGCACATTTATCTCACTAAACCTCTTCAAAGCAGGCTGCCGGCTGCCGGTCTTCCTTTGCCCTCGGATAGGATCCTAGGCGGAGCCTAGTATTTTAAGTCTACTTAGGTTTCTAAAAGTCTTCTAAACATTTAAACTCTAAAAGCAGACTCTCATTTCAGTACTTTAAATGACTTCTATAATCAAAACAAAGCAATCAAAGAAAGAAATTGAAAGGGGCCAAAAAAAAAAAGAAAAGAAAAGGCAAGTCACAGACTGAGAAAACTATTGATGCCATTCAGAATCATATTATTCACTGAGATAAATTTGAAGAAAGGGGCTGCTGGATGTGGTTGGCACAGACCTTTAATACCAGCACTCAGTAGGCAGAGGCAAGTGGATCTCTGTGAGTTTGAGGCCAGCCAGGTCTGTATCGTGAGTCCCAAGACAGCCAGAGCTACATACGGAGACCCTGTCTCAAAAGGGGAGAAGGGGAGGGCAATATTTCAACGAGTATTTCATAAAAGAAAACATAGAAACAGCCAAAGAGACAAATGATAAGATGTGTATTAATCATTACTTATAAAAATCAGGTGCCACTACACATCCACGACGTGGCTAAAACTTAAAAACCCAACAGTACCAGAAGTTGGCAAAGCTGTGGGTCGCTGGAATTCTTCCATTGGCCAAGGAATATAGCATGGCACACCCACTTAAGGAACGACACTTGTACAGAGTTTTATAAAGGCAAACATCCTGAGTCCTAGGAATGTCTCTCCTATCCAGTTAGTTAGGAGAAATGAAAACACATCTAGATAGTCTTTAGATGTGTTAATAATAGCCCAAATCTAGAAGAGAGAGGCTAATGCAAAACAACTCTCATATATCCACATTCAGGAATAAAGCTAAGCTACTGATACACACACTAGGAACACAGCTCCAAAGCAAGTGGAAGGAAGGAGCCAGCCACAAGAACATGCACTGTTTAGTTGCATTTACAGAAAACCCAAGCAAATGCTAACTGGCTGCCTGCCTATGTCAGTGGTACAGTGCTTGATGAGCATTCACAGAACCTTGGACTCCATCCTTAGCCTCGAAACTAAGTCAGTCAGGCATGGTGGAATGCACTTGTAGGCCCGGGTCCCTGAGAGGCTAAGACAGAAGGATCTCTGGAGCCTGGAAGTTCAAGGCCAGTAGGGTCAACACAAAGAGAGTCTGTCAAGAGCAGAGCAACCTGTGGTGGCAGAAACATGGGACAGTTGTTCCGAAGGGAGAGAGGCAGGTGTGATGGACATGATGGAAATGTGAGTGTGGTCTCTATTTGTCAACACTTAGGATTGTACTTGATTCTCTGTAAGTTCTGGAGCCGTCCAGGAGACGTAGAACATTCTATCCGGGCTAGTAAGAGCTTCCCCTCTCACCTGATTGGAGCGTCTTCCCCCAGCTCTTGTAGGATTGCAGCCTGAAGTGAATGAAGAGGGAAAGCTGACCTCTTCTCTTTTTTACAGTCTACTTCCCCTTCCCGTTGCTCAGGGTTTCCTTCCTTCTCGAGTTGGCTCAAGGGAGGGAGGTGACTGTCATGTCCTTGGGTACTGAGATAATAGGATGTTTGATTGTTCAGTACTTGGCAGATGTGTCTGAGGTTGGCATATAGTCTACTGAAAATCTCTGGGGCCTTTGAACCTCCTATTGAAATACCTGTGATGTGGTCTCCATTTCTCTGGCTGACACTGACCCTCGGTGTCTGGCCCTCCAGGAGTCTGCCTCATTCGGATTTCTCTCTGTCAGGTCCAGTCACCCTCTCTACAGCCCCCTTGAGTGCAACCCTTGAGATGGCCCTGAATGACCCCTCAGGGGAGATTTGCTTGGCCTCCGCTAAACTCTGTCTTCTTGCTCACAGCAGGACAAGAAGATGGCTCCTGAACCAGCCTTCTCCAGTCCTTCTTTTCCTTCCTTTCTTGGCAGTCACATGTTCTGCCAATCTCCAGATGAAAACCAAGATCTCTCGGTGGTCCTCTTGGTGTCTCTCTTGGTGGGGAGAGAGTACCCCTCCATCTGAGTTAAGACAGACAAACAGACACCCTCTTCCAAGCCCTCAAGGTAGGTAATAGTTTTAGAGTCTTTACTGACCACGCCTCAAGTAAGTCCTTCATGGTGGATTTAACTTGGATTTACACCTAATTTTTCTCCACCTTAGAGCTCCCAGTTTACAGGGAAAATTATTTTTGCATTATTCTAGTCTCTCTGTGTGTACTTTGCATGTGCATGTGTGTGCACAGGTACATATGCATGTATATCATTTGTGTTTGTATGAAGGCCAGAGATCAAGGTTGCTGTCTTTCTCAGTTATTCTCTCTCTCTCTCTCTCTCTCTCTCTCTGGAGACAGAGTGTCTCAAAGAATCCAGAGCTCATTGATTTGGCTAGACTGGCTGGCCAATGAGTCCCAGAGATCTTTCCTGTCACTACCTCCCCAGTGCTGAATCACAGACACTCACCACCATACCTGGCTCTTGATGTGGGTTCTGGGGCATTGGACCCAGGCCTTCATGCTTATGCGGCAAACACTACTAAGACATCTTTTCAACCCTTACTTATTGGAGACAGAATCTCACTGCAGAGTGCTCAGTGGCCTCAAGCTAACAATTTTGCTACCATAGCTTCCCAAGTGCCTCCATTCACTTTCAATACTGTATCCAAACACCAGAGATAACCAACTTACAGAGAGGTGGACTTTCGCTAACGGTGCTGGAGATTTTGGTGTATGGTCAGTTGGTCCCATTGCTCTGGGGCCTGCGGTGAGGCAGCGTATTAAGGTGGGGAGTGAGAGATGGGCAAAGATTCTTAGCTCATAGATGGGAGGAGAATAAGAAGGAAAGGAAGAGCCTAGGGTCCAGACACTCCCTCAGAGTTTAGGTATTTGTGGTATATAATTCCATTAGGAGGCACCCCCCACCCAGTAACCAAAGATCACTCACTGGGCCCCACCTTCCAGTGCCACTGTGGAGACTAAGCTTTAACACCTGGGCCTATTCAGGGATGTTTAAGATCCAACCTATAGCAATAAAGGAATGTGAGCTTTGTAACTGTACATACAGCTGAACAAATATCTGACACTTCATGAAAATATTGTTCAACATACTGATAGGCAAAATCATCACATGTATGTACAATATGATACAGTGACAGATCTTTGGTGTTCTCTCCACACAGAGGTTTCTCTTCCTTGACATATGTTCTATGAACATGATTTGCGTTTTTAACATTGGATTTTCTTTTATAGTACATAAGCACCTTCTGTTGTTTTTTGGTGAGGGGATTACACTGGAAACTACTTTTTACTGGAGAGTATCAATACATATGATGTCATCACTTTGTTCTTAAAACACTGGTGGTTTATGCTTTCTTTGGCCCATCTTCCCCGGTGCAGACAAAGCTTGCTCCGCCCCCTCCTCTCCTTCACTACCATCTGGAAGAACAGTCCTTTGGCTATTAAGACAGAGGAGAAGGTGTGGCTGAGGACATGGAATAATGGCTCAGCTCAGGTTTGGGGAAGCTGTACTTCTTTGAGGACTTGGCAGTCCAGACGTTACTTGGCAAGAGGCTCCCAGGAGTGCCAGCTGGGATCTGAGGTCCCGGGTGACTTTAGGAGATTCTGTCCCTGAGCTCTGGTAAGACTTCTCCCTGAGTGGCAACACCCAAGGGCAAGGTCCTTCCAGCTCTGGGCAGATGGTGAAGTGGTTCGTTTCCACAGATTTGCCTGACATTTAGAGCTGTGTCCTGAAAGCCCTTGAAAACCCTCTGCTTTCTTTGAAAAGCTGCCTAGAGACATTTACAGCCTTGTGTTGCTCTCTCTAGTTACTCAATCACACAATGGCAAAGCCAAATGTAACCTAAGAGATCATTACATCACAAGTAGATAAACTGAGACCCAAGGACATGAAAAGACCCAGTTCCCACACCCTGCCATGCTCCAGATACTCCCTCAGACGGCGACTGGGTTTCTTACCCTTCGCACTGTTGACATTCTGAGATGAATAATCCTGTGTTTGAGGCTGCTGTGGGCATTGTAGGATGTTAAGCAGTGTCCCTGGCTTCTACTCTCTCAATTTCTGTAGCACTTCCCACTGGGTCCATCACTCTTGATAGTCCCAAAGACCTCCAGATGTTGTTAGATATCCATAGATGACAAAATCACTGCTTTCTCAGAACCACTGGTCTGGCAGTTTGCTGTACCTCTGCGCATAAGAAAGGTCAAGTTTAATAACAACTATCTGTGTGCCTTCACAACCTCCCAATCAGTGCCTGCCTAACCAGACCCAATGTTCGTCACTGCACTCATCCCGAGAGGAATGGATCCCGGCTATGGTTAACTGGCTCCTAGGAGTCCTGAAATCATCTTTTGATTCCCTGGTTCTCCTTGTGAAGCTTCCTGTGTGCTTGTGCATGTGTGTCTGTGCGTGCATGCATGCAAGTATCCGTTGTTCCTCCAAGTCCTTATGAATCTTTTGAGAGTGGAGGTGCACCCCCTATGACTGACATAACTCATCCTAGGGTGGTCCCTACCGTAAGTACACTGCCAGGGATAAAGCAGAAACTCAGTGCCTGCTGTTGGATGATTAACTCTTCTATAAAGCTTTGCCTTGGCTCTTTTTCTGCGGTGCTGAGGATGGGACTTGGGGTCTTTCGTGAGTGAGGCAATTGCTCTACCACTGAGCTACTTTCCTTGCCCTGGCCTGGCTCTTTTCAAACTGGAAGACATAGCTGAGCAGGTCACAGGTGCAAATATCACTGCAGACAGAAAAGGGGGTGCTGATGCTGGGAAACACCCCCAATTCCCCCACCTACCCATAACCACCCCTCACCCCACCCCCCCTGCCGCTGACTGTCCTCTCTGAGGCTAAACCCACCAGGCTGCATGGAGATTGCAGGAGGCTATGCTGGGTACAGTCAAACCAGGGAGGTTTTAAAGGCTCTATGTCAAGGTTATTTTTGTTTTCTTTAAGTAAGCTTAGAAATGGAGCCAAAAGGCCGCTGCAGCGGACAGCAACATGTGAGATTCCCAAGTCAGGGTCTGTGGCTCTTCATACTACTACTCTTCCTCCTTGCTAAGGACTGAATGTTTTTGTTCCTATCACGCATGTTGAAACCCTAAGCCCTGGTGAGGCTGTATTTAGAGATCAGGAGTCATTAAGTTAAGTGAGGTCTGGAGGACAAGACTCCAGTCCACTGGGATAACTGTCAGAAGGGACACCAGAAAGCTTGCCCCCTTTCCCTTGGTCTCTGCCTTCCCCATCTCCCCTCTTCCCTCCCTTTAGCCCTCCCTTCCTCCTTCACCCCCATGAGCAGGAAACACCAGAGGAAAGGCTCTGTGAGCACACCGTGAGAAGATAGAATGTGGCCACTGTAAGCCCAGAAAGAGCATCCTCTCCATGAAGCACACAGGAGCCAGGCCCTCAGACTTCAGCTGCCAGAACTCTGAGAAAGTAAACATCTGTTGTTAGGTCACCTTGCCTGCGGTACCTGGCCAAGGCAGCCCTAACTGACTCAGATATGCCTCTGTCTCCTGGGCTGGCATCCTTCCCAAGGTGAAGGTCCCTGACCCCCCATGTCTCTCCTGAAATCCATCCTGATGAAGCTTGGCTCCCTGGTTGCCCCCATTGACATCACATTCTTGCCCAGTGGTGTGTACACCCTGACCTTCCTGTAACCTCTCTCTCTTTTAAAGATTGGTTTGTGGGACTGGAGAGATGGCTTGGTGGTTATGAGCACTGGCAGCCCTTCCAGAGGACCCAGGTTCAATTCCCAGTACCCACATGGCAGCTCACGACTGTCTGACTTCCGTCTAATGGAATCTGATGACCTCTTCTGGACCCTTTGGGCACCAGGCATGAATGTGGTGCACAGACATACATGCAGGCAAAACATCTGCTACACATTTAAAAATTTTAATTTATTTTACATTTATGAGTGTTATCTCCCTCTCCCTCCCTCTTCTCTCTTCTCTCTCTCTCTCTCTCTCTCTCTCTCTCTCTCTCTCTCTCTGTATACCACTTACATGCTTGGGGCCCACAGATGTCAGTAAGGAGAGACCACCGGATTCGGGGATCTGGAGTAACAGGTGGTTATGAGCCACTGCACAGGTGCTGGGAACAGAACCTGGGTCCTCTTCGAGAGCAAGTGCTCTTAATGGCTGAACCATCTCTCCAGCCCTTCTCCTGTAATCGTTTCATTTCACCACCCAGAAGGGCAAATTCACAGTGAAGGAACTAGCCCAGTTTCAGAGGGCCTGGGTGGTGGGGCTGGAGCCAGAAGACAGGACTGCGAGGTACCTATGGGCTTCAGATCTACACCTGCTCAGTGTGCTTTCACTTGTTCCTTGTCTAGGACCTCGGGTGGGCACCCTTGGCTCTTCCTCGCCTGCAGGTGAAACTCGTACCTGATGTCCTGTCACTCAGATGATTCCTGGTGCAAACTCAGTTGCTCTGATCTGGTGTCCCCAGTCCTCATCCAGCCTCTGCACATCCCAGAATGAGGCTTTGGGGTACTACCTGCTTGGCTCTCAGGACCAGCTTTGTTCTAAGATCTGATCCCATGTTGTGCTAGATAGAGAAAATTCATAAGGAACAAGATCCCTGTGAAATTAGACACTAAACCAGATCCCAGCCTGCTCTGAACAGATCACTCCAGTAACTGGGTAAAGAGTACGGAGAGGCTGACTCCAGTGATCAGAGGGTACAGGCACATGGGAAAGAGGAAGTGTACCCCAGGCTGAGGGAAGAAAGCCGTGTGGCAGCCTACAGCAGAGCACCATGGAGACACAGAACAAGAGGAGGCCAGTGTGCCTGAGCAGAATGTAAGTGACAAGTTTTTCTTTGTAACCCCAAGAATTAAACTATTATGAGACATCTAGTAGATTTGAGAAGACATACAGGTCATAAAATGAATATTCAACATTTTTCCACTGTTCTATCTTACTTTGTTTTTTGTGGTGCTGACCATTAAATCCAGAACTTCATGAATGCCTGGCAAGTTCCTGGTCACAGAGCTACACTCCCAGCTCTGCTGCTGTTCTTTCATTCACGTGAATCAATTCACTAATCCTGATAACAATCCCAGGGGATATACAGCCTTTATAAACGAGGAAGCCACCATCATGCTACATGAGGCAGGTGCCCTTGATCCAGTGCAACGGCCTCCAGGGTCTTCCACCTCTGTGACATAACACACCCCTCCTGACCCCTTGTGGACAGTGAAACCTTCAGAAGCCTGGAGTGGATCCATGTCTTTACCCACCATGTCCAAGTTCTCCAGCATCTACAGGGCTCATACTAACCGGCTGTGGCTTTAGGAGGTGCCCATCCCCTGCATGGCACCACTACCCCTTTCCACTTATCTTTCGAGCCAAAGACCTTCCTCTTCACCTTCTCCTGCCATTTATTATCTGTCCAGAGGTTCCAGCTTCCTTACCTGTAAAATGGACTGCCGAGAGCCCTCTGTGGACCTAGGTAGCAAATGGCTACCCTCCGCCCTTCTCCTGTTTCATCTTCAAAGATGCAGAGGACATGCAAGATGAGGAGGCAGAGCTGCTGCTAATTAGGAGTCAGCCACACCACTCACTTCCCAGAGCATGCAGCATTTCGTACAAGCAAAGTATGAAGTCACCAGGCTCTCAGGGAAAAAGCCCCACATACTCTTTACAGGACCTTTGCCAGAGTCACCTGGGGACATCTGGGTAGCAGAAGCACAGAGCAGGAACAGGCGCTTGAGGACTCCAAGTCAAGAAGACATCCATAGGAGCAGCTGCCATGTCTGAGCTGGATACTGAGTCCACATGCCTCTTCTGCTCTGTGTGCTTGCTGGGGCTGCAGTGAGCTTGTCTCTGTGCCTGAGAGAAGGTTTCTTAGGGTCAAATCTAAAATGTTTTGAACATTGTTCCCCAGCTAGTAGCCCTGTTTAGAGAGGCTGTGGAACCTTTAGGAAGTGAGGCCTGTCTGGTGGGAATAGGTGCCTAAGGGGCAGGACTCTCAAGGTTATAGCTGGCTCCTATTTCAATTCTGCTTTGTGCTTCCTGCCCCACAGTCATGTGAGGAGCCCCCACTGCACATGCCTGCCACCATGACTCCACCAAATGCTCCCATGCACAGGAGCTGTGCTCCTCCTCCTCCTCCTCTTCCTCCTTCAGCTCATCATAACTTTCCCACCACAATAGACTGAAATCCCACCACAACAGACTGAAAACCAAAGTCAGCCCTTCCTTCCTTGTTTCTGTCCAGTGTTTGGATCCTGGTGATTCAAAAGTAGCCAACACACAGCAGAAAGCCAGAGCCACCCCAAAACTGGGAGGTGGTAGTGTAGGGTCTCTCACAGTCAAGAAGATCAACTGTCACATGATCATGACACTGGAAAATTCATGGCCACTTATTCCTCATTCTCAGGAACCATCCTCTCATCCCAAAAACTGTAACTAGAATAACTAGAACCCACAAAGGCTTCCCTATCATTCAGGACACTGCCTGGACAAGTAGACACTTAATATGCACAGTCATACAGTCATACTTCAGTCAAAATGGAGTACATGACAGAGCTTTCATGAGTGCATAACTCAGGGGCTAGGAGGATGGTTCAGTGGTTAAGCCCTTGCTGGCAGGGGCCGGGGGAAGAATGGGATTGGGGGTTCCAAAGCGCCACTTCTATAATATCTCTGAGTGAGACCACAATTTCAAAAGTTTGCCTTTTGAAGGCTCTGAGCCCTGGCAGCTGAGATACAGCTGTATGTATCCTGGCTATGTGTCAATTAGCTGCCTAGCCCCAGGCTGCATAGAGCCTCGGGGTCCTGATGGGAATAACAACCGTCATCCTAGGGAAGGTAAAAGTTAATGAGGCAGTGTGTGAACTGGACTGTGTGCTGCACAAAAGACCGCATATTACCCTAAAGCAAAATTATTAAAAAACGTGCCCCAAATGGGTGGAGTTAGTGAGACTCTTAAATTCTTGGGGACAAATCACTGCAGTTGTTTAACCAGCTCCATGGAGGCCAGATTGCCTTGTTATCTTATAGCTCTCCAAAGACAGAGCAGACCCATCTTATTCACAGATGGTTTCAGATGGAAATTAAAAGTAGCTATTATCTCCTTGCCCACTTACATGCAACTGTGGGGTGTTCTTAGACTTGCCCATGGGATAGAGGAGCTCCAGGCTACAGTCCTCTCCAAGTTGGCCACAGGAAATCAGTAACAAAAACCTCATGAGATTGACCTGAAGAAGCATCCTTGACCCAGCACAGCTGGATGGCTTCATTGAGGTCCCGATTCTGAGTGCTGCAAAGAGCTTCGATGACCTAAGAGTCACCGCCAGGATACTGCTGCCAAGTCCTGCCACACATAAACATCCCTTTAAAAGCTCTCAGGTGCAGGCTGGAGAGATGGCTCAGCGGTTACAGAGGACATGAGTTGAGTTCTCAGCATTCACATACTGGCTTACAAATATCTGTAATTGCAGTTCCAGAGGATCTGACTCCTCTTCTGACCTCTAAGGGCATCAGACATGTATGAGAGGTACTTACATGGAGACAAAACACCCAGACACATAAAATAAATCTTAAAAACAAAACAAAAAACCACTTTCCAGGTGTCAAACCCTTCCTCGATGAGACCGAAATGTCTGTGTTCAGCACGCGAACAAAACCTTTCCACTGTGCTAAAAGGGACTCAAGCTGCATTTTCTGTAAAACTCAAAAGGAGAAGAGGCCAGAATCAGTGCTTGAGGATGCAAGTCAAGGCACTAAAGTGTGGACACAGTATATCCCAGGGTAAGCTCTTTGGTCAGAAGCAAAGAGATGATGATATTGAAGAAAGAGTTGTGGACTGAGTCTGGGAAACCAAAAAGAATTCTTTACAGCAGGACTTCTCAGGTTAATGGACCTTTAACATGTCTTTGTACCAGGACCTGCCAAGAAAGGGGAGTATATGGTGCAAGACTCTCAAATTGCTTTGACCAAGAATCTTTTTTCTTTTCACTGCTCCAGAAATGATACCCTTTCAATAAAATAGATTACTGCCTGCCTGGAAGTTAGCATCTCAAGGGAACAGAAAGACTGCTATTAGCATATCTATCTTTCTACAAAATAGGCCTCTGTGCCCACTATCAACTGTACAATGACTGTTTCTCCTCTTCCCGGAGCCGGGAAGCTGCCAGAAGGCCCTGGAACCTTTTCTTTTTTAAAAAACTCGATTTCACCTCAGGTTTTAAAAATAGTTTGTCCTCTTGTATAAATGCCAGATGACAGATTAATCTTTAACAAATAAAGTGGCTGGTCATGGAGTTTGGCCTGGTCAGTGGGGTGGGAGTGTAGTCTGCCTGAAACGGCAGGGCTGTAGAACACTCCCTGCGGGTGCCCATCACTCACAGCAGTAACTGAGCAGCATGAATGAGGTTGGGTCAGTCTGATGCCCAGCAGAGCTCTAGAGTGAGAAGCCTTGTTGAGGCTGCCAGGTGAAAGCTGTCTTCCTGTGGGGTTTGGCTGGGTAGAGACTGTTAATTGCCCACTAGTGCCCTTCCCTTTTCTGTGGTACTGGGGCTTGAAGCCACGGTCTTTTTTTCATACTCAGCACTGTGGAATTACTGACATTTAAGTATGCCGGTCTGGACTATGCAGAATAAAGACATTATTGCCTGATTCCCTTGCAGCTACCTTCAGCTCTGAGGCTATTTTGGCCCAAAGAGTGTAGGAGAAAATATAAAGTGACAATTTTGAGGAAACAGGTCTTCTAACATCAGGAGCCATTTTGCTCCTCCCCCACTTTCTGCAGGTCTCCATTTCCTGTTGGTCTGGAAAAAAGAGAGGTGGAAGCCAGTGGCTGAAGAGATAGAGCAGATTCCCCATCCACCTTTGGATTCCTCTTGTTTGAGAGGGAAACAAATTTCACTACTGACTAAGCGACCATTGGAAACTTTCTATCCCAGCTTTACTGAGCCTTGACTAATATAGTTGAGAGCATAAACCAGAGAATAACATTCTGTCAACTGTCTCCCCCCCCCCCCCCCCCCCCCCCCCCCCCCCCCCCCCCGCCTTCACTCTCCTCCACTTTACAAGGAACTGTCTATACTATATCCCTTTGCATGCACTTCCTAAGAATAAGGACAAGAGTTCCCACACACTGGTTATTGAGCCCTGGAATTTTATGGCTCAATCTGTTACCTAATCTACAGTTCATAGTCCAATTGTCCCAACAATGTCCTTGCCAATCCAGGATCTAATCAAGATCACACATATATTTGTCATGTCACAAATATCATTTTTTGGGGAGGGGCTATGTTCAGTTAGAACCCAGGGCCTCATGCATGCCAGGCAAGTGTTCTATCATTGAGTTACATGCTCAACTTCAATGAGAAAGAAAGAAACCAGACTTTGAAAGACATGTTTCATTTTCACGTGTGGCCTTTGTCACACCTACCTCCATGACTCTTAATTAAAAGGTATTTTGACTGTCATATGTTTCTTCTAACTTATGGGGTATGATGTGACATTTTGATTCATGTCTACACTGGGTATGATGAACATGGGGTGATTAGCAGGTGTGTCTCCTTAACCTTTTTTCTTTATGGTTTGAATGTATTCCTTACTTCTCTTCCAAGTCCATGTTTCTCCTGCTATCAAGTCAATCCTAGGCCCCTGGCCAAGGAAGCTTCTTGGGCTCAGTTCCCTCTGTCTGCCATGCAGTGCCCTTTTACTGTGACTCCCAAGTCTGCTTCCAAGCATGTACCCCATCCCGGGCACTGGGAGGCCACGGTCACTACAATGCTGGAGAACACTACCGCATTTGGCATTGTCATTTACAATGAATTCATCAATATAATTGGGTGAGGTGGGGGAGGCAGATACAGTAGCCATTGACCATCCAAGCTTAAACACAGCTATTAAACAGTTGTTTGTGTCTTGTTCTGATACAGTGGCCATCATACCTTGCTATGCATTGATAAAGGTGACTTAGGACATAAGATCTATTCTCCTTGAGAACTCATCTCATCTGTGGTTACACAGGAGCCGGCCTGCTGATGGTGCCTGTAGCCTTGCTCACCTCACTCCTTAGGCAATGGCTGTGCAGCCTCACTGTGCAGGCAGAGGCAATTTCTCGCACCCTGTACTACTACAAAGACACGGATTTTTTTAAATGAATGAAATTGGAAGGTATAGGTGAGTTTGTTTGCTGAAGTAACTGCCATCTATCGGCAGTTCTGGGGGAGTCCTGGAATTGGCAGGCTGGTGATAGCCCTGTAGCTGTCTGGTCCGCAGCTAACAAAACCCTGCTCCTTTGCACACACGGGTGGCCCGCGTCTAGGCCCCGTCTGGGAGGTTCGTAACATCCAGCCCTTCTTTCTCTGTTCACCTCAGGCCCAAAGACCCACCTCTGGGCATCAACATCAGCTGGAAAGCACATGGAAAAGGGGGAAGGCAAGGTTTCCTGTAAGTGAAGCACGCTGTCCACTCTTCCTCCATGTGCAATGTTGCATCTTCACACTGAGTGCTAGGACCAGTCACCGGAAGGATAAGGGAAGAAAAGAAACTACAAGCAGCTCCCGGCTTTCTCTGAGACACAGAGTCAAAAGAGTGGGTGGGGAGCAACAAGAGGCTGGGAGGTTCGGTGCAGGTGGAGTTGGGGTGCTTAGACCCCTGAGACTGCTAGCGCTCCCAGAACGGAAGCCAGCTTCCAGCCCAGCTTGCTCAGGCTGGAAGCTGGAGAACAGGTGTGGTGGAGTGCCAGTCCCCTGCATTTCTTGCCCTCGGATTTGAACTGAGAATTAGAGTCCTCAGTGCCCACCTTCCTCATCCTTCAGCACCTCTCAGGCTTGCTCATCTGCCAGCACAGTGCAGGGAGGGTGGTGACGGGCCAAACTGGCATGGGGCTTTTAAGCACTGGCTACAACTGGGTCACGGCACGACAGTAATCACTGTGCCCTGCACCCAGGTTAAAATCCACCCTCCTCCCACTCCTATGGATGTCAAACCCACAAGCCCTCTGACCTCCTGCCTTGGTACAGTGGCTTGGCTCTAAGCCACCAGCATGCGCTGCCTCTACATTGTGCCCTCACTGCCTCTCTCCCAGGCTCCCTTCTCTCCTGGTCTTCACTACTCAGGTCTGGATGTTACCTGTAATTTCTCCCTCACTGCCCCACCTATGGAGCACCGTCCATCTAGTCTCCCTCACTGCCTTAAGGCCACTCATCATCCCCTTGCAGACTGGACCCTGAGACTCGCTTGTGTCTCCCAGTACAGGCTGTGCCATACACATTCCACACACATCTGTGCCAAGCATGCCCAAAGCTCTGGGTTCAACCCCCAGCACCATGAGGAAAGCTGCTGAGAAAGAGGGGGAGGGGATCAGGTGGCTCAGTCCATGGTTCCTTAGCCCTGAAAGGTTTGGCCTATGGTAAGACAGCAGCACCTAGTGGCAGGAAACACATGATAGAACAAAGCTACTCTCCTCGTGGGGGCCTGGATGGCCCAGAAGTGCCATGGGCTGAAGGCCAACACAGGGGTGTTAGGGAGATGCTTATTCAAACCACAGCATCAGTACTCCCTTTATAGACTAATTATGAATGTTATATACAAAAGAAAAGGCAAAATAGGCCTAACATAGTCCTGCCTAGCTACTGATAGTAATTACAGCTGACTTTCCTGCTATTTGGACAGGTCACCAGCAGCCCTTTAGGTCATTAGAGAAAGATGTCCCCAACTGGTTAGGTGTAACTCAGTGGTAAACATGCTCTCTTGGCATGTGCAAGGCGCTATGCTGGATCCCCAGGACCTCAAAAGAAAAAGGTGCTGGAAGGTGATGAAGTTGGCAAAGTGTTTTCTATGTAAGCATGGGAACCTGAGTTCAGATCCCCAGTACCCACACAGAGGCGTGTGCCTATAATTCCAGAGCTGGAAGGAGGAGACAGAAAGATCTCCAGGGTTTTCTGGCCAGCTAGTCTAGTGGAATCAACGATCTCCAGGTTCAGTGAGAGATCCTGACTCAAGAAATAATGTGGGGAGCAATTGAGAAAGGCACCTGTTGTAGACCTCTGGTCTTCACACAACACACACACACACACACACACACACACACACACACACCCCACACACACAATACACACACAACACAACACACACACACAATACACACACAACACAACACACACACAACACACACACACACACCACACCACACACACACACAATACACACACAACACACCACACACACACACACCACACACACAACACAACACACACACAACACAACACACACACAACACACACAACACACACACACACACACCACACCACACACACACACAATACACACACAACACAACACACACACATACCACAACACACACGTACACACACACACCACACACACACACACCACACGCACAACACACCACACACACAACACAACACACACACAACACACACACACACACACACACACACACACACACACACACACACACGGATTAAAAAAGAGAGAAAAGTGTCCCTTACTTCATTGCTCTGAACAGAAACAAGGGACAGCTGTCCCTGCCACTTGGGCTAGATTCTGCTGTGTGGGCTGACTTGTACAGCCATGTGTAGACCCTAAGGAGGCTTCATAGGCCCTTCCTGATCCCAGCCAGATTTCCTGGGAGAAATAAAACCCCCACTACTTGTTGCCAGTTTGCTCTGGAGGTGGGTGTGTTCGGTAGCCAAAAGGCAGTTGCTTAGTGCCTGCCAGCCTGTGTTTAGTGGTATGGAAAACCAGCACCGATGTGGCAGATGCTTGGAGGTAGTTCCCCCTCACACAGCCTTCGACCCGTGTGGCCCCTCCATCAGCCTGGGGCTCACCAGAAGGGGCCTGTTTATTGTCTCATTCAGTGCTTGTCTTAGGGTTTCTATGGCTGTGATGAAACACCACGACCTAAAGCAAGCTGGGGAGAAGAGGGTTTACTCAGCTTATGCTTCCACACCACAGTTCATCATCAAAGGAAGTCAGGACAGGAACCCAAACAGGGCAGGAACCTGGAGGCAGGAGCTGATGCAGAGGCCATAAAGGAGTGCTGGTGACTGGCTTGCTCAGCCTGCTTTCTTACAGAACCCAGGACCACAAACAATGGGTGGGGACTTTCCCCCATCAATCACTAATTAAGAAAATGCCTTACAGGTTTGCCTACAACCTGATCATATGGAAGCTTTTTTCTTTCTTTTTTTTTTTTTTTGGAGTGGGGGATTGGGAGACTTGAGACAAGGTTTCTCTTTGTAGCACTGGCTGTCCTGAAACTCATTCTGTAGACCAGGCTGGCCTCGAACTCTGAGAGCTGCCTGCCTCTGCCTCCCAAGCGCTGGGGATTAAAAGTGTGAACTACTCCATCTGCCTCCAGGAGACATTTTCTTAGTTGAGGTTATGTCCTCTCAGATGACTTTAACTTGGGTCAAGCTGACATAAAACTATGCAGTACAGTGCTCAAAGAACGCCATATCATCCTACTGATTTTCCTAAATGTATTTTTATTTCTCCATAAGTTGGTGACTAATATTGGGATGTTTAAAATGGTTTATTCCACTAGGAATGAGTTACTTTCTCACTGGGTTAAGCCTGGTCCTGTTTTGTCTTCCTCTTCCTCCTCTTCCTCAACCTTTCTCCTTCTTGTCCCCTACCTCCTCTTCTTTCCCATTTTGCTTCTCCACTTAAAAACCTAACATTGTTATCCCCGACAATTAAGCCATTCACTTTGTTACTTGGGGGCTGGAAGTGTGCCATCTACTTGCCAGCTGCAGTCACTATTAGTCCCTCCATGAACAACCCCACAGCACACTTGTGATCTGCAGATGCAGATGAAGTCAGGTTGTCCTTGACCGTGTGGATGGCCATCATGGGGAACACGGGGTTTGTACACAATAAGTACTGTGTGATAGTGAGAAATGTGCACAGTTCACATGCACTGTATCTGGTCATGATGGGTGTCATATAGAGACATTTGAACGTCACTGAAAATATGAATAAGGAGTACTTGTAGGCTATCTGGAAGCTGGAGAAATACTTCACAAAGTTGGCGTTCTGAGCAGAGTGGCAATGAAGGCTCACAGGGGATTTCCTCAACATGAAAATCTTTATAAACATGAGCTGGTAGATGACTCAATGGTTAAGAGTGTTCGCTGTTGTTCCAGAAGACCCACGTTTAGTTCTCAGCGCTCACATCGGGTGGCTGCCAGCTGCCTGTAATTTCAGCTCCAGGGATCTAATGCCTTCTCTGGCCTCCTTGGGCACCTATACTCACATGTGCATACATATGTATGTGCATGCACACACACACACACACACACACACACACACACACACACACACACAGATGGACCCGCATAAATTTTAAAAATCTTCATAAATGTTATGGTCTAGAAATCACACAAAAACCACATAAATCCACATATATTCACATAGACATTATGCACACAGAAATACAACCGTATGCTTTATAAAACTTAAATAACAGGTTGAAAAATTACTACCACTAGGAAGTGGAGGTAGGAAATAAGAGCAGCTTCAAATGGTCACCAACAAAATTCTACCCCAAATAGACAAATGGAATTAAATCAAAATCCACTTGCAGGTCAAGTGTGGTAAGCAGAGCCTAATGTAAAGTTTTCGCTTGGAGATTCTGCTAATCCATCCTGTGGCCTCCCAGGGCTCATCAGATACACAACAGGATGTATGCTATGTATGCATTAAAGTGTGGTGTGCAAGTGTGCATCCTCTGAGGCAGGCGGTCACCAGGATGGATTTCTTTCAATAAGCTACCTGGTCATATCAGCCTGAGCTGTGCCCCAATAACAACCTCTTTTCAATACATATTGACTTCGTAAACATAATGAGGTGCCTCTACTGCTGTAGGATATGCATCAGTGAAACTCTCTTAAAGTATTTTTTAATTAGTTCTAGATTAGAGCTAAAAAAAGCAGTGCTTTAAAAATCTGTGTGTCTCTCTGTGTGTGTCCATGCTATACATGTGTGTATATGAGTGTGCATAGCTGTTCATACATACAGAGGCCAGGGAGGCCATCAAATATCCTCTATCTCTCTCTCCTCAGTCCTTTGAGGCAGGGTTTCTTCCTAAACCTGCTTCACCAGCTAGGCTGGAAGCCAACAAGCTCCAGAAATCCTTCTGTTTTTCCTGCCTTAGAGCTGGGGTTCCAGGTATGCATGGAATACCAGCTTGTTATGTGGATGCTGGCATACACAATCCTATTCTTATGATTGTACAGCAAGTGCTTTTAACTGCTGAGCTATCTCCCTATCTCTCCAAGTCCTTAAAAACATTTTAACAATGCAGTTAAATCAGCCATTATATATCATTATATAGAGAGTCTAAGAAAGACTATTTTGTACTTTTCAGTGCATTAAGCTGGCTATAAAAAATGGAAGAATTAACAGTGAGCTATTTCAAAGTCTATAGTGTAATTTCAATAAATTATGAATATTAAGATGGACGTGTTGGCACATGCCTGAAAGCTCAGCCCTGGGGAAGCTGAGAAAGGAAGATCTGGAGTTTAAGGTCAGCCTGGACTGCCTAAGGAGACCATGTCACAAGCAAGCAAACAAGCATAATAAGTATATTATTAAGACTAATATATAGTCATTTATGCATTTTTAATTTAAAAAACAAGTTCTTTGAAGAAATTTTAATTATCACCTATCACGTCATCACACAGAAATAATAGCAAATTACTATCATACCAGCTGTTTTCTTGACAAATACATTGTAAAAACAGTCTCTAATGAGATAAAATAATATACGCAATTGATGGTTTGTTTGCCTCCTTATGAATAGAGTATCGCAGATAACTTTCCTTATGAAAATATTTGATACTGTATTTCCAGCCTGTATGTGTGTGATTGCATAACTTGCTCTTTTGTGAATATAGAGTAATTCATTTAACTAGTTCCCTGATGTAGATAAATCAATATTAAAAATAAATGCTAGCAAAAATCCTTGCACAGAGCTGTGGTGTAGCTCAGTGGAAGCATGTTCACCTAGGACTGGTGAAGTCCTGGGTCTACTCCCAGACACACACACACACACACACACACACACACACACACACACACACACCACACTACTTTATTGTAGGGCCTGATGAATGCACGTGGTGAAATTAAGCTGTATAATGATATCAGGACTACAGACGTCGCAGTAGCAGGTTTCGGTTCAGATCTTGGGTCTATTCTTTACTCCCCAGGAGATCTCGGTCAGTTGAAAGCCCCGGGTTGGCAGGTCAAGGACAGCAGTGTCTAGGAAGATGAAGAGCGTAACTGGATCCTCTGGCTTTTTATTCCTCACGGTCAATTCTGTGTTTTTAGAATATGCTCTTTTACCGCATACAACCGGGCCAAAGAAAGCACAAAGGAACACACGCACACGTGACTGGCCTGCTGAAGAAACGCGCTGTTCTCAGACTTGGCAATCAGAAAGGAAGGCGCTCTCAACAAACAACTCACTGAGGGCTGTGTGGGGGCTTAGCATGGTGCAATGACAAACTGTGGCATGAAGAAGACCCTGAACGAAGTTTTCCGTCCCAAAAGGATCAGAACTGTCTACCCCCAAAGCAAAGAAACACTGTCAGAAGTCTTGCTCATTTGCACAGTTGACTTTGCAGTGGGGTCTTTCCCAAGAGATGTGTTTGCAGTTCAGCGTGGATACTTAGAGTGAGCTGGGTCCCTCTCCGCACTTCTTGCTTTGGGGGTGAGTAGAGCCCGAGTCCCATGGGAGAGAAGAGGATCTGGGAGGGAGATCTGCAGACAAAAACGCTGAAGAAAAGCGATGAAGAGAGGCAGACGTTGGTCAAACCTACATAACAGTGAGAGAGAGTCGCTTGTGGGTGCCACACCTCGGGGGGAGGGGCCAGTCTGGCAGAAGCCCCTGGAACAGACCTTTATTGTCTCTGTTGTTTCATTTCTTGAGACAGGGCTTCACTATGTCTCCTGGTTGGCCTTGAATTCTCATCGGCCCCCCTGACTCTGTTCCTTGAATGTCGGGTTTGCAGGTGTGAGCTGCCATGCCCTTAAATCCTGCTCTCTCTCTCTCTCTCTCTCTCTCTCTCTCTCTCTCTCTCTCTCTCTGTGTGTGTGTGTGTGTGTGTGTGTGTGTGTGTGTGTGTGTGTAAGTGCAATGAAAACTGTTTCTGGAGAGATTGCTCAGTGGTTAAAACACTTGCCCTAGGAGACTGGAGTTCAGATCCTCAGAACAGATGTCAATGTCGGGTGGGCCTTAGTGGCCCATCTGAAACTCAAAAGGCAGAGACAGGGGATCTCCAGAGCAAGCTAGCCACACAGGTGAGCTCTGGACTTGTCTGAGAGACCCTGACTCACTGAATAAGGTGGAATGGAAGAGCCATCAGGGATGATTCCTGATATCAGCTTCAAGCTTCATGCGAATTCACCTGCATGCACATGCACACAAATGTATGTCCCCCTACACACACACACACACACACACACACACACACACACACACGTGCCCACATACATGTGTGCTCACACAAATGCATACACACACACACATACAAACACACAAAAATGCAGACGTGTACACACACACCAGAATATAAACAGAAAAGAAAAAGAAAAACTTGAAAAACTAGTTTTCACTTTAGAAGAGAAATTTAATCTGCAGACTCTCAGCAGAGATTAACTCTTGAAGATTTAGGTTAAAATTATGGTCACACTGTGTGTCTGGTCCTGCTCCCTTTGTGCTCTTTTTTGTTTGTGTTTGGTTTTATTTTTTGGACAGAGTTTCTTTGGGTAATCTTGGCTATCCTAGAACTAGCTCTGTAGATCAAGCTGTCCTGGAACTCACAGCGACCTGCCTGCCTCTGCCTCCCGGGTGCTAGGATTAAAGGCATGGGCCGCATGTCAAGCCAGGCATGGTAGCATACAACTTTAATCCCCAGCTCTCAGGAGGCAGAGGCAGCTGGATCTCTGTGAGTTTGAGGCTAGCCTGGTCTACAGAATGAATTCCAGGATGGCCAGGGCTACACAGAGAAACCCTGTCTCAAAAAAACAAACAAACAAGACCACAAAACCTGTTCTATTTACCCAAACAAGAAGGCTTCTCAGAAGGCATTACCTTCCCCTGCCCTGAAGTGAGGAGGAGGAGGGACCAGGGCCTCCAGTGTTCTGGGCAAGCCTCCACCACTGAGTCACACCCAGCACCAAGTTGCTTTTTACACTTAGAAGAAACCAAATGGTCTCATTAGAGAAAAAGTCCTTCCCACACTGCCTTTTGGGGTCACTAAAAGAAAACCTGGTTGATTGCCAGATCATCCTACAAAGTCTGCCAGTATAGCTCTTCAGTCACTGAGAAAAGAAAAAGGCCAAGTCAAAACTAAACAGACCATAGAGAAAAGTCGGAGACACAGAAACAAAAGGAAAATACTAAGCCACTCTGCCGTGTCTGTGGCCCACAGCTATTGAATCCGTGAAACAGAGACCTGGTATTCTCAGAACGCCGGGAGAACACCTTAGAAATTCTCATGGCACAGCACAGAAGAAACTCACAGGGAGGGAGAACATGTGTGGATTTTCAGTGGGCTGGAGTCCCAGCAGGGAGGACAGAGGAAAAGTATGGGGGAAGCTGGGTATTCCCCACAAACTTTCAGAAAAGTGTGGGTTTGCATATTGAAAAGGGCCAAATGGTCAAATTGGTTAATAATTAAACACTGGAATTGGGGCAAATCCCCACGAAATACCAGCATACAGAGGCAGCTTCCTCCCCTTATGTCAGTCAAGACCAACTCAAAGGAGATAGGCCAGGGGAGGGAAAGAGCTGGGAGATATTTTTCAGAAAAATACTTTAAAAGGTCATAAAAAAAAAAAGAAAGAAAGTATTCAGAATCACCATGCAGGAACTTTGGCTGACTCACATTCTAAGATTCACTCACTGGGCAGCTCCAGAAAGGTGTGAACAGAGGAGCCAGGGCAGAAACCATGCACCCCCAAAGGTGCAGGGAAATTGTGATTTTTACTCCAAAAGCTAAACATAATGGCATATAGGAACACATGCAGGAGTAATAACACAGGGAAATGGACGATCCTGGGGAGTCAAGCTCTGGATTTTCACAAAATTCACCTCTCATAGTAGTAGCAAACCAATGTGACCCTTAGTGGACAACGTAAGGCCTTCTATTCACAGCACTGTTAGCTTTCCAGAAATGGAGATAGGATGTGAACTACAGACCATACAATGTATACACAATCTGTCTTGGGAGCCAGTCACACGGATTTAAAGGAACCCTTTCAAACTAATCCCCCACTTCTGATGGACTCTTAGTTTTAGAGACAGGAAATACTTTGACTGGATGTTTGTTACATGTGTGTGCAGATATGCATATGGCTGTGTGCGCACGCATGTGCGCGCGCGTTCAGAGGCCAGACAACAGAACAACCTCAGGTGTCACCTTCAGGAACACCTTTATTTTGAGACTATATCTCTCACTGGTTTGGAGTTTGCCAAGTAGGCCAGGCTGGCTGGCCAGTGAGTCTCAAGGATTCCCATTTCCTCCTTCTGGAATTACCAGCAAGCATTACTATACTTGGCTTTTTTGTTGGAATTCTGAGGATTGAATTTAGGTCCTCAAGTTTGCAAACCAAGCCCTTTACTGAAGAGCTATCTCCCAGGCCCAGATATCGGTTACATTTTAAAAATGTAACATTTAAAAACATGTAACACAGCTATGGTGCCAGTGGTAGATTGCTTTCCGGCATGCTCAAGGCTCTTGGGTCCCTTATGACAGTGGTTCTCAACCTCTGGGTTGAGACCCCTGTGGAGATGTTGACTTAACTTTCCACAGGGGTCACCTAAGACTACAGGAAAACACAGATATTTACATTATGATCCCTAAAAGTAGCAAAACTACAGTTATAAAGTAGCAAAGAAAGTAATTTTATGATGGGGGGAGGTCACCTAACAAAGACTACAGAGGGGTCCAGCCCCTCTGTAGTCTTTTCCCAGAGTTCCAGAATAGATGGTACCAGCAGCAAATTAATTAATCTGAGAGATTCTTGAGTGAATCTGCATACACGGGACTCTTTAGTCCACTCACTTTATGTTGAGTCAGTTCTCTCTCGACACGGCCTCTTTTCTGCTCTCATACTTAGCTCCTTTCTTGGCTGATATTTCCATCTTAATTCTCCCTTCTTAGTTCTATCCCATCTCGTAATTTCCCACATAGTTCTTCTGCCTATCTTAATTCCTCCCGGCTTAATTCTCCTCCGAGTCTCTGGGATTTCCAGTCATATACCCATGCCATCAGCAATGCTCTGGCCAAGGCAAGGTCACCAGGCTTGAATTCTTTCAGGGTCAAACAGAGAGGTGATGAGATCCACACAAAGAGCAGTAACTGTCAGCTGTCATAGCAATCCCAAGGAAAGCGACACATGGGGAATAAATCAGCTAAAGGTTAAATTCAGTTAACAGCTCAAAAAAAGGAATTTCTGTGCTCCAACTATATTCTTAGACGTGGTTAGGTAAAATGTTAAGATTCTGTAAGTCACTGAGCAAAAATAAAACTGCCTTTTTTTCCTTTGGCACTGAAATCTGTCCAAGCTGTGCTGGTGGGGGAAGTGAACTTGGTGGCTAGTCAGCCTGTGTCACAGCTTGATGTACCTGGTATGTGAAAGCCCTTTCGTTCTGGTTCTGAGTTAATTGTTAAAGGGGCACTTGGGCTATGGGAGAAAGGAGGGTTTAAGCTTAATTTGCACAAGAACAAAGCATTGTACCTAACATCGGCCTGGCCTTGGTGGTTGTCACAGTAGGTATATTTACCTTATTTCAGGAGGCTAGCAGGTGGTCTGAATGCTTATCTATCTGCAGTCTGTCCTTGGATGTTTGAGAAGTATCTCAGATAAAATGCTTTTGTCTGGAGATGGCCCTGGCTGAATACTTGCTAATGGAGATAATTACAGAAAGACAGACTTCTGGGTCTAATGCTAAACAGGAGAAGAAACGCCTGGAGATGTTATCCAAATATCCCAATAGGGAAAAACTGCCCAGTGAATGATCAATCAAATGGGAAAGCTACAGTAGCACACAAGAAATTCATTGTAGGACACAGCTAATATATTCAAAAGCCAATATTACCAAGACTCCTTGAGGCTTGGCTTTATCCTCTGGAAGAGCCCTGCTCTTCCAGATACTAGCTCCATAGTCAGCTGAATTCCTACTGCACATTTCTGCAGCTCACAGCAGTCACCATTACATGGGGAACTGTGTTAAAGGGTTGCAACATTAGGAGAGTTGAGAACCACTACCTTATGACATCACAAAAACTAACAAGCAAGCGACAGACAACATATTAGCAGGTTCTGGGTCTACAGTGCAGACCCAGAACTTAAACTTATCTTCTCTGTCCTCAAACTATGCTACAATAGCTATGGGATTCTTCAAAACATATGCCAGCACACTAGCAAAAGGAAAGGAAAGGCAGGCGTGGTGTAGGCAGGCATGAAGTTCCTTTGAATGTGGAGAACAGGAAGGACACTGACGAGTGCTAACAGACAGTTATAGCAGATGGCATTAGAAGGAAAGAGCTCTAGTTTATTTTAAAAATGAAATAAAAGTTATTTTACAATTGGTGCATAAAAGCACATCACTGAGCACATTAATGGGGTACCACACGAGGCTGTGATATATGTATATATACGGTGTGTAGTGCTTAAATCAAGTTAAGCATACTTATTTCTTCAAATACTTATCACTTGTTTATACAGAAGAAAACCTTTTACAGTGCTTTTGCATTTTAATGAACTTCTTGAAGTATTAAAATTTGAATTCTACAGACAAGAGAGAGGAAATTAACCCAGGCAGACACTCAAAGGGCCTTAGTAGGAATGTGTCAAATTCAGAGGGCTTTGAATGTAAGAAAGCCTCACTTCCTACTGAGCACAGGTAGCCCTTGGTGCACCACCACTGTGACAGGAAGTTCCAAGTCCTCGGTTTCTGCAGCGAAATCTGGCAGCGTCTCATCTTGTCTTTGTTCTGATGACAATACTCATATAGTCATCTGTGCCCCGTGAGCCACGCTGGACCCTTTACAGCAATTGTCCTAGCGTTTCAAAGGGCCTGCAGTGACTGCTTCATTTTCAGGAGGACACTGGGGCTCAGTGTCTCCAGCAAATTGCTCTCCACCCACCTGTCACAGCCCCCCATCACCCGCCTCAGAGACCCAACCTATGTTCTTCCCCGTTTTCTGGGCTCAAACTCCAGCTCCTTCAGCCTCCTGAGCCTCCACAGCTGTGTACCATCTCTGCCTCCCTCTCCAGTTACAGACGAGTCCTTGGAGCCCAAGCAGCACCCCTCAGTTACCTGACTGTGGGCAGGTACCAGTCCTTGCTTCCCAGGCTTGGCATGGACTGGCCAGCACCTGCCCTGGCACCTGACTAGCGGCACTTGATAGCACAGTCCTTGTCTTATTCTGTGTCTGGCTTTTGTGCGTGAATCTTTCTCCTAAACGCGATAGTAAGAGTTAATTTTTAAAAACTGCAAAATGCTTCCTTAAAAAAAAATCCTTGTGGGAGACACAGAGTACTTAATCCTTAATAGATTTATTTATTTTTCTGTATTCTTGTTGACTATTATATATAACTCTATATTAACAGGTAATTTCATTTCTAACTTGTCACTATATAATAATGAGAATAATCTGCTTTACAGTAAAATGGAGCTGGGCATAGGAGTGCACATCTTTAAGCTCAGCACTTGGGAGGCTGAGGTAGCAGATCTCTATGAGTTCAAGACCAGCCTGGTTTACATAGTAAACTCCAGGCCAACCAAGGCTACACAATGAAACCCTGTCTCCAAAGGAAAAAGAATGGTGCTGGCATGTAATTCAGTGGCACTTGCCTAGCATGTGCCAGGCCCTGGGTTTTACCTCCAGAGCAGCAAAAAATAATGTAATTACTAATGATAATAATTAATAAAATAACATTCTGATGGGATTACTATTTTAAAAAACCAATTATAGTTCATAATATTGGCCTCACCCATATTAGTCATAGATACACAGTGGCATAATGATTTTTCTGCTACTACCATGAGTAAGTTCAGGAGAACAACTTAGCCTCTCCTCTCCTTTTCCTCCTCCTCTTCTCCCTCTCTTTTCCCTTCCATCCTAACATAAACCTTTTGTATGGTATCAAATATGTTAAAACACTTAGAGCCAACGTGAATGGTCTAGAATAAAAAGGCAACCAGACAGACTACCTTTAGGAAAATTACAAGGTGATTATATAAATAGATTCTCAACAGGAAACTTGTCAAGCCAGAGAAGGACAGAGAAGTTGACATCCTGGGACCTGGGGCAGGGCACCCAGTGGTGCTTAACAGGCAGCTTGGGCTGTCGCAGAAAGAAAGGCAAGGTGTCAGGAAAAGCTGGTCCCCACATACACTCTTCAGGATGGTGTCATGTTTGACCAGAGCATAGAGAGAGAGGAACTCTGGGTAGAGCCCGAGGCTTGGTGGTTAGACGTGGGCACTGGCAGACATCAAACGATCGTCAGCCCTCCAGCAAACATCCTCTCATCCTTGGGAACTGGTCCAGGTTGGCAGAGGCTGGCAGGGTGGAATGTGATAATCTACAGTTCCAGGAAAAGAGTCAAGCATTTCTTGATGCAGTCACCAAAAGAGGATGGGTATGCCAGGCCAGGGCATCCTGGCCACGCCTGAGACTTTGCCACCTCCGTGTCAAGGCTGCTGTGGAATCTAAGACAGACTTCAGAGTTTCCTCAAAAAGAATCCAACCAAACAATTGGATCCTACTTCTTCCCCTTCTCTGTGGGAGGAGGCTTCTATCTTCAAACTTCAGCACTCCTTCCTGTCCCAACAACAGTGAAAACACTGGGTGGTCAGCCTTGATTTTTTGACTTTGATGAGCTCAGAGGATGATGAAGGGACTCAGACATTTCAGGAGTTTTCGCCACCGATGGGAGGAAACATGGCGCCTGCGTCACATCACTGTCGCTTTGCTTGTACCAGAGTCCATGGGATGTGAAAACAGGAAGGACTGAAAGACTTCTGGTTTCATTGATGCACAAGGCTGCCTTCTGTGCGTCAGTACTGCGGCATGTGCTCATGCCCTCTGCACGGAGGCTCTGTCACTTTGCTCAGGTATGTCTCAGTGTCACCCCAGATGGTTCTCAAGGTATCATCATTGGGGAGGGAGTGGGGTACCACCCTATCTCAGCACCACAGTGGGGACAATTGCTAGAGAGAAGCACTTGTTCCACTATCCATCAACAAAACCACGTCCTCAGTATCTGCCTCCCAACGTCCAGCAGTCCTTGCAACAAAGGTGCCAATACACCAGGGAAAGGCCTGTCTCTTTAAGTTCATGGTTGTGGTGGTTTGAACGAAAATGGCCCTCATATGTTTGAACGCTTAGTCATCAGGGAACAGAACTGTTTGGGATAGACTAGGAGGCGTGGCCCTGCTGGAGGAGGTGTGAGGTTTCAAAAGTCCACACCAGACCCAGTCAGTCTCTCTCTCTCTCTCTCAGTCTCTCTCTCTCTCTCTCTCTCTCTCTCTCTCTCTCTCTCTCTCTCTCTCAGCCTGCTTCCTCCAGATCAGGATGTAAACAAATCTCTCAGGTATTTCTCCAGCAACATACCTGCATGCTGCCATGCCCCCCACCATGGTAATAATGAACTAGCCCTCTGAAACTGTAAGTGAGCCCCTAATTAACTACTTCCTTTGTAAGAGTTGCCTTGGTCATGGTCTCTTCACTACAATAGAACAGTGACTAAGACAATGGTGCTGAGAAAACTCAGTATCTATGTGTAGAAGAATGATTGAGACTTGACCCCTCCCCATATCATACAAGTCACAAAAATCAACTTAAAGTGATTTAAAAGGGGCCAAAAGTGTCATTTAATGATAAACACTTGCCTAGTGTGTGCAAGCCCTGGATTTGATTTGCAACACTGAACAATAGCAACAAAACCCCACAAGTCTTTTTAGACTTAATGGAAAGGCACAGAACCATGAAGGCACTAGACAAAATAGAGATGTGCTTCAAGTGAATGACTTGATGAGGATTTTTCTGGATAAGACTCAGAGGTACTCATGGAAAACAAAAGTCCAAACAGACCAAACAGGCTTATATCAAACTAAAAGGCTCTACATCATCTGTAGACATCAATAGTGTGATGGGACCATACCTCATCTGTAGACATCAACAGTGTGATGGGGGTCTGTTATACTAAGCTAGACAGAGTAGCTGGATATAGCTAGTTTTCTTCAAAAATTATCAACATGACCAACATTGGTTAAAACAAACAAACAAACAAACAAAAACAAAACCAAAAAAACTAGTCTAGGCATTGCATAAAACACTTAGTTGACTTTTTAAATGACTTTGCTTTTCTTAAAGGGTTTAGAATGTGTGCCAGGGCCACTTGGCAAGCAAAATGGTAGTTTTAATCAAGATGGCTCATCAGTTAAAGCTAGGTCACTGAAACATAGAAATAGCCAAGGACTAATGGGGAAAATGCTCAAGCATTGATCATCAGAGAATCTAAATCAAAACCACAAGAAGATATCAACTCACTCAGGCTCACATGTCTGTGATCAAAAAGTCAAGAAGCCATAACTGGTGAGGCTGTGAGAAACCAGCACCTTTGGACACAATTGGTGGGAATGAGTGTAGCTGGGGTGGGAAACAGTACAGCGTTCCTCAAAAACTGAAACCAAAACTGTGTGTGATCTGGAAGTTCTACCACCTTAGAGAGTGAAAGGAGATGGAGTCAACTTGGCCAGGGAATACCTTTGCCCCGTGCCCATTACAAAACGTTGCAGAGTCACCAAGATATGTAATCAACCCAAGTGCTCATCAGCAAATGAGAGAATGGATAAAGAAAATGTGCTACACGTATACAGTGGGATGCTGTGTGAACATAAAAAGGGCGAAACTGTCGTTTGCAGCACATTGGACCTGGAAGACATTGCATTGAGAAAATAAGCCACACAGAGAAAGAAAAGTACTGGATGACCTCACTCATATGTGGAGCCAAAGACCTGATGTCACAGAGGTAGAGAGCATGCCTTGGTTCCCGGAGGCTGTGGGAGGAGGGGCATGAGAACAGGGTGAGCTTTGTCACTGGCCCAAAATTGCATGTAGATGTGAGAGGAATAAATCCTAGTGTTCACACAGCAGGATGACTACGGTTAACAAGATACATTGCGTTATAAAATAACTAGAAGAGAGGGTTTCAAATGGTCTTGTCACAGAGAAATCACTAGTGTTTGAAAGTATAATATGCTAATTACCCTGACTAGGTCATTACACAAGATAAATGTGTATACAACATTAAATAGTTCTCCATAAATATGTATGGTTAATATATGTCAAAACAACCTGAACAAAAGCCATACAGAACCAAGTCAGAACACAAGAGCCTTGGCCCAAGGACGAGGTAGGGAGATGCAAACAAGACAATCTTGTAGGTCGGTCTCCTGAGTCATTTCTGCACCCACCAAAGACTGTGAAGAGCAACGCTGGATGCTTCCTCTTTACTAACGAAGACACAACACTTTTCATTGCTTCTGTGGCTTAGAGAAGGGAAATTTAAGATATATGTAAACTAAGCATAGGTCTTATGTCCCTGTCAGTACTACTCATAATCATAAGACAGCCTATGTTTTCTTAACCCCCCTTCCCATACGCCCGCTCTCCAGCACAGCAGACAGCGCAGATGACAGTGTTGATACCGTCCCTTCATTTTCCAGTCCCCATTGACCATTTCCACCTCCAAAGGAAGCTGCCAGGGAACTCTATGGGGTTGAATTTGGGGAGGAGACAGGTATGGTCTGTTTCTGCAAACCAACCTCCTTTAATTCACAGCCAGGGAAGCCTCTGAGAAACTAGAGAACGTTTCTCCATTTCAATAATCAGAGACCACAGGCCAGAAAGCTATGGGCCTTCACAAGGAACAAGGCCAGCATGTGTCCTATGCCCTACCTGCAGCACCAGGAAGAAAGGGTGGACAAGAAAGTTTATTCCTTCTTTCAAAGAAAGAAAGCATAAACTTCAAGAAGTAAAGCTAGAGGTCCTGGGGCAACAGGTAGCCCACCCCACCCACCTCGGTCCCCTGCTGCCCTTTTCTGGAAAGACAAGGTCTGGTGAGGTTGCCCAATCCGGGTTGTAAGACAGCACTAACAGGGGCGTTTTGTTTGGAAGCACAGGGTGCTTTTAGATGTTTTAATTAGTGGCCAACCTTTAAAGATCTGGTGGTTTCCTATTAACAAATTGAAAGCTAGACTTCTGGCTCCCTCCCACAGAGCTGGCTGGCCTGAAAATAGGCTCTTGCTGTCCTCACAGTTAACCCCATCAGGCTTCTCTACATACTGCTGCTCCCTGTCTGCCCCTGCAGCAACAGACCTGGCCATCTGAGGAGTGGAAAACCCTTGAGAACACATCCATCCCTGGCTCAGCCCAGGTGAGTTAAAATTGGAGCCTGGGAAATGACCTGGGTGTTAGAAGAATCTTGAAGGTCCAAGGTTTGAAGACAAGACTAAGAGTGGCTAGGCCTGAAAGGGTTAAGAATGGCTAGGGCATGAAAAGTGGGTGACAACTTACTTTCTTCTAGATGCTCCTAGACGGCTGCGAACAGCACCATTTTAGAATCTCTCTGTTAGATACAATCAAAATCTGGTTTTTCTTGCTCCCTTCTCCCTAACGCCATTTGGCTGTAGCTAACTTACTTCTCGTTCTCTCCCTCAAACAGCCTCTTTTTTTGGGTCTCTGTTTCACCATTTTGGCTGTCCCATTCTCAATACCTCACTCATTTTCCCACATTTCCTTTAAAGATCAGGAGGCATGGGGAACAGCGTCCTTTTATTCTGCTGCGGAAGTCAATAGAAAGGCTTATTTCTGGACCCATGTCACACTTAATATCTCAGAACTACATCAGCTGTTTTTCACAACACTTTAACTTAGTCATAATCTGATTTTTATTAACAAGGAACTGAAATCACACCATGGGATGAAAAATCAAGATTTGCTGTGAACTCAAGCACCAAATACCAACTCTGATTTGGACTCAGGGACCAAAATCCCATCTGTAAGATTAGAGGGTCCACATGTGCACCCATAATAGTTTGAGTTCCTTATAAATGCAGACTAATTTCTAATCAGTTGAGTCTCCAAGCGGTATTTGGTTGCTGGTTTTCTGAGTGTTAACCACCTCAACCCCCATTCTGTTTGCCCCTGTCCCGCCTGCTCTTATTAAACAACACTTAAAGGTCAGGTTGATAAAAACTACTCGGGGGAAACAGAATTGGAAGATCTGCCCAAGCCTTAGCCTGTGTGTTAAGTGAGCTGAAAGTTGTTTTCTCTGTCCTGGCTAATGCCTGAGGAGATGTAACCTAGAAAAGTTCCAGCACCTGTTCATGGCTGGCAGCCCCAACCTGTACTAGTCTTGGATCTGTGGTACCTTCTAGGGAAGGCCATGTCTTCCATAGCCCACAACCTGGGATGCTGAAAGCGGAACTCAAGAAACCATAGGAGCCGGACGGTGGTGGCGCAGGCCTTTAATCTCAGCACTCAGGAGGCAGAGGAACGCCTATGAGTTTGAGGCCAGCCTGGGCTACAGAGTGAGTCCCAGGAAAGGTGTAAAGCTACACAGAGAAACCTTGTCTTGAAACCCGCCCCCCCCCCCCCAAAAAAAAAGAAGGAAAAAAAAAAGAAAGGAAGGAAGGAAGCAAGCAATCAGCAATCATAGGGAAACAAGCTTTGCCCAGAGACCGCAGGAGGCAGCAAGAGACTGGACCAGACAACAGCGCAGGTCTCTGAGCCAGAGGAACGTCAAAGGGCAACCCAGTCTCTGGACATGGCATTCGGGAGCCACTGGACTGAGTTGATCACTTTTCAGAACACCTCGGGGAAAACCAGATTCCTCAAGACATTCAGAGACCACAGAGAGGCCTTGCATGTTGCCAGGTCTGTAAAGTTGAAAATCTTGCCCAAATTAAATATAAAAAACAAATCGAACGCCAAGATTTCTTCTAACAAGCAATGGCAACATCAAACAAAACCCACCACACTCTTTACAACATTCATAGTTTGAGGAGAAAGGAGGAAATCGGGGTCTTCCCCGCCCCCCCCCCAAAAAAAATTCCTGCCCCGTGGAACAAACACCATGTGCAGGGAAGGGAAGAAGCCAGCTTGGAGCCTGCCACAGGCCTCAAGTCTCACTACTCTGAAATCCTACCGGGACCCAGACCCAGGGGCAGCGAGCATGTCGCCCAGCTAGGTGGCTTCAGGGACTCCCTGCACAGTGCACAAAGGTCCCCACGGACGGGACAGCATGAGCTATGTCTCATTGCTGTGAGCCAACCCTACAGTGTAAGGCTTCTCGCCTTTCCCAAGTGGCTGGCCAGGCCTTTGCACCTCGGCTGCCTAGGCCCAAGTTTCTTTTGTGTTGGGGCCACACCGAGGAGCGGTCCTCACGCGCGATGTGCTACCAACCCGGAGCTCTAGTCCCTCCCGGGGCCGTCAGGGCTGCGGCCAGCTCGCGCCACCTCCGGACGAGGCGTGGCGACGTGCGTCGGGAGCGCGTGTCCCCCTCCGCCCCCATCCATCCACCCTCCCACCGCAGCCGCTCCTGTCGCCGTCTCAGGCGTCCCGTCGCGAAGCCGGCAGCATTCCGAGCCGGTCGCCTGCCACCGCCGCCGAGGTGGCCTATACTCACGCTTCAAGTGTTGGCCAAAGTGCCCGAGCTCTAGTCCCCAGTCGAACCGCGAGGAAGCTCTGCGGGCCGCCTTTCAAGGCAGCGAGAAGGGACAAGCAGACGGCCAGCTGGCAGCCCCTTATTTTCCGCGAGCTCCCCAAAATGCTCCCCGGTGCCGCCAACGCAGCTGCCGGGTTTAATAACTGTGTCAGACAGCCCGCCCCCCCCCCCCACCCTCCCCCCCCCCCCCCAACCCCCCGAGGAGCCGCAGATGACAGGCGCGGGGACCAAGTTGGCGCCTCGCACCGCAGTCTCCCAGTCTCAGCCCTAGGAAAGATTGCACAGGGACCCACCACGCCAAGGTTAAATGTCAAAGAACCCTCCAGAAACCTCGCTTCCTGCCTATTCACTTGGCAGCGTTTCTTTCAGGAAACAAGGCGCATAAACCAAAGCAGAGGCGAGTACTGTGCAGGTGAGCTAACCTGCATCCCAAAAGGAAAGGCCCTTACGCGGCTTCCTCCAGCCGGGTTTCCTACTTGACTCCGGGACCTTGGTGGGACGGACGTCCTGGGCACTTAGGCGATGCGCAACAAGCCCACGCAACTAGGTCTCACGTTTTTAGAGGCGCACATCAATTTCCCTTGTCTGTTCCTAGACTCTGTTCAACAGGACCTTACTGTGTGGGGATGTTCCGCTGCAGTTCATCCACTTGGACCATTTCCAAAGCGCAAGCGGCTCCTGGAGACAACCTGGATACACCAAGCGGGGAGGAATCGGCGGTTCAGTTTTGCAAGTGCACCATCAAAGCCGAATATTCCACCGAAAGTAATGTTTTAGAGCAAGTACAAGGCCGATCAGAGCACACCATTACCTAGCAGCCACACCTCTCGATCCCCCAAGGGTCCTCACCCCAGCTGGCGCCGCCCCAGGGCTCTACTCAGGGCGCCGCACCTGCTTCCACTCTGCTGAGTGGTTGCCTTGGAAACCCTGGAGAGCTGGTGCTCCCTGCAGACACGCTGTTGCCCTGACAACAGCGACCCAGCTCTGGCTGTGCCAGGAATAATGTCAATGGATGCTGCTTTAAATACGGATTCGAGACTGTGCTAGGGACTGGTTGGGAGGGCAGGGATAAGAAAACAGCGATATTAGGGGGATGCAGGCTGAGCCTCAAGAGCCTGGGTACCACAGACTGGGGACTGTCGCTCCATCCCTCTTTACCAAGCAAGTTTTCACTTGGCTGTATAACAAACTCCATAGTTTTGTTTGTTTGTTTTAGTGTATTTCTTTCATTATGTTTAAGATGCTTAAAAGGGATTTCCCAGCACGAACTGGCCCCAGGCAGGGATAAGTAAAAGCCCCTAAGTATGTTGGAAACAGAGGGAATGCCTCATGGAGGTTATAGTTAACCATGAATGATGTCATGCACAGACATTCAAGAACTCCAGCTGTGAGGAGCACAAGGCTACAAAATTTCACTCATTGTCTGAGAAAGCTAGAGCCTAGGAAAGCTTACCCCATTTATTAAAATCCTGAATGTGCATTTACCATCTTGAGATTTGGGTAAGAAGCTTAAATTCATCCAGCCACACATATGCGCTCTGTGAAGGAAGTAAGACAGTATGCAGAAGAGTCAACTGGAAAGCAGAATCCTGGGCGAAGGCTACACGAACCCATACAGAAGAGCAAGTGAGTGTTAGCAGTCGTACAGAAGTGCAGGTGAGTGTTAGCAGTCATGCAGAAGAACAAGTGAGTGTTAGCAGTCATGCAGAAGAACAAGTGAGTGTTAGCAGTCGTGCAAAAGAGCAAGTGAGTGTTAGCAGTCATGAAGAAGAGCAAGTGAGTGTTAGCAGTCACGCAGAAGAACAAGTGAGTGTTAGCAATTGTGCAGAAGAGCAAGTGAGTGTTAGCAATGTTCTTCTGCCTAAAGTAAGACAGCGCAATAAAGGAATAATGTGGAATAAAACATCCAAAATCCACAGATTAGACATCTAGAAAAATGAGAAAATTGGATGACCGTTGACTTTTTTTTTTTTTTAATAAGTGTCTAATTCATACAACAGCGAGGCAGAAGCCAGGAGAATATTTTCAAAGGACTGACAGAAAATAGTCATTATATTAGTCCGGGTTCTCCAAAGAACAGAACTGGTAGAATAGGCATTTATATTACAAGGGGGATTTATTGGGTTTTCTTATGTAACATGGGCTAGGTAGTCCAAGAATGGCTGTCTACACACTGGAGAGACTAGAGCTTCATGCCACATGAATGGAGCCAAGTAACTCCTTTGTAATGCCCTCAGCCTCAAATATATTGATATAGCAACAGAAAACATGTCAGTACACCCCGTGCTTCATGTGTATGGCTTCCTTTGGTGCTCAAGGCACAACAGGTTCAGGCCAACTCAGACCATTTTCCGTTTGCCTCATGAGATATTACAACTGTGGAAGGAGTGTCTCATCATGTTTACCCTCATTATGAAGGGAAGGAGAAGCCGAAACCTGGGATCTTTAAGGGTTATTCTTAGAATTCTGCTATCATACCACATGACCCAGCCATTCTGCTCCTAGATATTATCCTGAGAGAATAAAATGATATACATGTCAACTCAACAAAGACTTGTAGGCTGTTACTTGTGTCAACTTTGTTCATGACCACTAAAAGCCAGTAGGAGCTCAAATGTCCATCAGAGATGAATCAACAGAACACATGCAGTATCATTGCAGGTACACTCAGCAACAGAGAGGACCGTGTGCTTGACATACACAAAGCATGAAGAGACACTAGGCGTTGTGTCCAGTGTCGGGACCCTGACATAGAAGGCTATATACAGGATGCGTTCCTTAACTTCTAAGAAACTCTAGAAAGGATAAGACTGTAATATCAGGAAGTAGAACAGAGGTTCCCCAGGGGCTGGAGGAGGTGGGGAGAGATTTCTGTGCAGTGAGGGAAGCATGCTGTATGTGCTGATTCTGGTTTCAGTTACATGACTCTGAACATTGTAGATACTCACTGAATTGCACAGTCAAAAAAAAATCACTGTATGTAGCATACTAGTTATGGATGACTTTCTGTTGCTATGACCAAATACCGAAGAGAGGGTAATTTACAAAAATGCAGATTTATTTTTCTTATAGTTCCAAAGGCTGAGAAGACCAAAGTCGAAGGGTTGCATCTGATGAGGTGTTTCTTGGTGACGTGGAGGGTGACAGAGGGTAGACTGCTGTGAGAGGGGCACATTGAAAGACAGAGCCAAATTGGTTTTGTAACCAACCCACTGTGAGACAACCATTTCCCTATTAACCAGTTAACCCATGAATTGAGGCTCTGCTGGCATGACCTCATCACCCCGCCTCTTACCAGCTCATGAACTTCAAGAGCTGTTTTGGTGAGTGTGCTGGTTTGAATGGGAACCCCCCCACCCTACCCCCACCCCGCCCCACCCCGCTGTAGGCTCATATACTTGAATAGTTAGTCCCCAGTTGGTGAGACTGTTTGGGAAGGATTAGGGGGTACAGCCTTGTTGGAGGAGACGTGTCCCACTGTGGGTGGGCTTTGAGGTTCCAAATGCCCATGCCATTCCCAGTTAGCACTCTCTCTGCCTCCTGTTTGTGGGTCAAGATATAAGCTCTCAGCTACTGCTCTAGTACCATGCCTTGCTGCCTGCTCTCATGTTCCTGCCGAGATGGTCTCAGACTCTCACCCTCCGAAACGGAAAGCCCTCTATAAGTCCTTTCTTCTACAAGTTTCTTTGGTCCTTATCACAGCAATGGGAAAGCAATTAAGACAGTGGCAATCTCCACAACTTAGCAAAACTTGATGAAACAGACACAATGAATATTTTTTGTGTATTTTATCCATCAATTTAAGTTGTTTTATTCATATAGCAGGAGTTTCTCTTCACACACAATCCACAAAATTAATCTGTCTTTCTTTCTTCCGCTCTCTCCTCCCCACCCCAAGCTAAATACAGAATCCAGGCATGGTGGGCAGACACTCTACCACCCAGTTCCAGCTGTGGTTCCAGCTAAGACTTTCCTAACTGTGTCTACATTTATCTATATGTCCCTCCCTCCCTCCCTCCCTCTCTCCCCCTGCCCATTCCCTAACTCTCTCTAAATCTCTCTGCTATTGGATGGAAGCTAGGGCCCAGCACAGCAGAGACAAATCCTCTGCCCTGTGCTGTACCTCCAGGCCCTGCCTGCACACTTAAGGGTATTGCATGGCCACTTGGTAACTGCCTAACCTCTCTGTTCTAGACACCCCAAGCCACATCCACACCAATACATCATGCATGCCTGTGATTATTACTGTATTCCAGAGCTGGGAATATGTTCAGTGCTGATGAATGTTTGCTGAATAAACACGCCCTGCCACAAAGCAATCATGAAACCTAGAATATGGCCCATATCTTCTCTCCAGCTCATCTGTGGTCGCCTTCAATTCAATTACCAGAATTATTTTCTAAACTAGAATTGTTGTAGGATATTTTGATCACACTCTGACACTCTTGAGACTGCCAATAAAGTTTACCTTGAATTAGAGGGTAGAACTGACCAGAATCAGCCATAGAGGTTTTGGAGGACCCAGGACATATAGAGAGACACAGGAAGTAGTAGGAAGAGGTGAGAAAAATTGGCAAGCCCTTTGAATCAAGGAAGAGGATAGAGAGGAGGTCACTGGTCACTTCTCCTCCACTTCTCTGATCAATCAGATTTTAACCCCATATCTGACTCCCAAATTTTTATTAGTAATAGAATAATTTAGATAATTGTTATATCTGGCATCCAAGGAGTGGCATTATTAAACCATGCCAAGGTAAACCCACTACCTCTCTGCCGGGCTGGCTGTCTCCTTCCCACAGGCCCTCTGTGTGAGTCCAGAGTTTTTCTACTGTAGTCTTCCTACAGCAGCCTCCAGCCCCAAATGCAGCTGGGGTTAGCTGCCCATCACAGGCCCGTTTTCTCACTTCCTGCCATGCGGGCTTTCCCTGGACCTCCTCCCCAGAGTACCAACCCAGGCCAGCTTGGCTGCCTTGACACCCATTTGCACTGGATCAGGACTTGGACTTTCACTGCGGCTGCTTGCCATAGCAGCAAGCTGCTGAGGGGCCTGGGCATGCACCTCACATGTCCTCTGCCCAGCCATGCTGAGCAGCAGCAGCTAGCTGTACCCCCTCCCCCAGCTGAGCACCCCTTCTACAGCCCTACCTTTGCTTTCAGCAGCAGCAGCAGATCTGGTGAGACGCCAGGAATTCTTAAAGGGGGAATTAGGTTTTAAAAAGGGGGGAGGGGCAGGTGGCAGTGGCACACGCCTTTAATCCCAGCACTTAGGGGGCAGAGCTAGGTGGATCTCTATGAGTTCAAGGCCAGCCTGGTCTACAGAGTGAGACCCAGGACAGGCACCAAAACTACATAGAGAAACCTTGTCTAAAAAAAAAAAAAAAAAAAAAGAATTGGAAATATCATAATACAGGGTAAAGCTAGGAACCTGTAACCTGTTTAATGCTACTATGGCTGGCTTGAAAATGGAAAAAATAAATGAGGGGATAAACCACTTAGCTGAGATTGACATAATACTGATTATAAATACTATCAGTTTGGTGATTGATATTTTATCTTTAAAAAAGTGGTTTGATAACTGTGCCAAATATAAAAATTTGACAGATAAGATACAAGCCTTAAAAAGACTTACTACTGAAAATAATAAAAAATTTGATTGATAAGATGCAAGCCTTAGAAGGACTTACTAATGAAATACAGCTGGAAATTTTCCTGTATCCTGCCTGGTCCTGCAGCTGCCCAGACCCAAGTAAACACACAGAGGCTTAGATCAATTACAAATTGCATGGCCAATGGCCCAGGCTTCTTGCTAGCTAGATCTTATATCTTAAATTAACCCATAACTATTAGTCTATGTATTGCCACATGTTCCATGTCTTTACCTGTGTGCCATTACATGCTGCTCTCTAAATGGCAGGATGGCATCTGTCTCCAGACCCTGCCTTTCCCTTTCCTGTCTCTCTCCTTTCCTGCCTGCCTCTAAGCTTCTTTGCCATAGGTCAAAGCAGTTTATTTACTAGCCAATGGGAACAACATATATTCACAGCATACAGAAAGATATCCCACAGCAATGAAATAAGAAAAGTATTCAGACACAGACATGGGAATTTAGACCAGGACCTACCACACCACTGTGTGATCAACTGAAGAGGGACAGCCCAAGGTTATTAGAAAACTGACCTTAGTTTATCCAGTTGCTATACAAGGATGACTGAAAAACAAGTATTTTGGCAAACTGCTATAAGTGATCATAGACCAAAGCTAAAAATAAATATAAATGTCATTGAAATAGAGGGTTTGGTAGACATAGGTGCAGATGTAACAACAGTTACAGATGCACCAAAATCTTGGCATCCAGATTGGCCTCTTCAGGAGGTAAACGTTCAGCTTCTTGGGATTGGAACTTTTATCTCAGGTAAAACAAAGTGCAAGCTGGATCAAGTGTACAGGGCCAAAACAACAGGAAGGACAATTAAAATCATATGTGGCTAACATAGCAATGAATTTATGGGGAGATGATTTGTTGCAGCAATGGAAAACACAGATTAACATTTATCTAATCTCAGAAACAAACCATAAAATAAAGACTGATTCTGAGGGAAATATTAAAAGGTATTATCAAGAACAGTCACAGACTGTTCAGGTTGTATATGAGCAGGGAACAACAGCTGGTGGTTTTTTCAAGGGTACCAACAGCCCTACCTTTAAAATGGTTAACTGACAAACCTGTGTGGGTAGAACAATTGCCTTTGACATAAAAAAAATTACAGTCACTAGAGCAGCTGGTACAGGAGCAGCTAGTTACTCAACATATTGAAGAATTGACCAGTCCTTGGAATTCTCCTCTATTTGTCCTTAAAAACAAATCTGGAAAATGGAGAATGTTAACAGATTTCAGAGCCATAAGTAAGGTGATCCAGCCAATGGGCTCTTTTATTATGCTTTAAAAAAAAAGATTTATTTATATGTATACAAATATTCTACTTGCATGTATGCAGGCAGGCCAGAAGAGGGCACCAGATCTAACTACAGATGGTTTTGAGCCACCACATGGTTGCTGGGAATTGAGCTCAGGACCTCTGGAAGAGCAGCCACTGCTCTTAACCTCTGAGCCATCTCTCCAGCCCTGCCAATGGGCTCTTTACAGCCTGAAATTCCCTTGCCTTCTCTATTACCCAAATGATGCTCTATTCTAGTGATTGATTTAAAAGAATGGTTTTTTTTTTTTTTTTTTTTTTACTGTACCTTTACAAGAACAGGATAGAGAACAATTTGCCTTCACATGCCCAGCCTATTAAAAGATATCAGTGGAAAATTCTTCCACAAAGGATGTTAAACAGCCCCCATCTTGTGTCAATATTTTGTCCAACAGCCATTGGAAAGAATTTGTAAACAGTTTTTCAATCTGTAATTCACCATTATATATATGATATCTTACTAGCTGATTCAGATGCAGATACCTTAAAAAAATATTTGAAGAAGTAAAGAAAATTTTGCTTTGTTGGGGATTACAAATTGCTCCTAAAAAGTACAAAGAGAAGATTCTATTAATTACCTAGAATCTAAAATAGATTTAAAAAAAATTCAACCACAAAAAGTGCAAATCAGGAGAGATCAATTACAAACTTTTAATGACTTTAAAAAGTTTCTGGGAGGTATTAACTGACCATGACCTACTCAAGAACTAAGTAATTTATCTCAAACCTTACAAGGTGATAAGGACTTAAAAGTCTGAGAAAATTATGAGCTGAGGCTGAGAGAGGATTGGCTTTGGTAGAAGAGAAATTACAGGAATCACATCTGGATCTCTTGGATCCAGAGCTTGACTGTATTCTGGTTATACTACCTTCTACACATCCTTCTATAGAAATTCTTGTGCAGAGAGAAGATAATATCTTAGAGTGGATATTTTCATCACACAAACAGAGCAAAAAGTTAAAGACCAATGTAGAAAAGTTTTCTGAATTGGTTCTGAAAGGAAAACTGAGACTTTATCAATTAACAGGAATAGACACAGCAGAAATCATGGTATCTTATACTAATGCTGCAATTGCCTCATTATGGGCAGAAAATGAACATTGACAAAGAGCTTGCAGTAATTTCTTAGGAGAGATTAGCAACAGATATCCCAACAGCAAATGACTTCAGTTTATAAAAGCAACCAATTGGATCCTTGTTCACAATGTATGAGGAACCCCAATTTCTGGAGCCCCTACATTCTGGAGCCCCTACATTCTGGAGCCCCTACATTCTGGAGCCCCTACATTCTGGAGCCCTACATTCTGGAGCCCTACATTCTGGAGCCCTACATTCTGGAGCCCTACATTCTGGAGCCCCTACATTCTGGAGCCCTACATTCTGGAGCCCCTACATTCTGGAGCCCCTACATTCTGGAGCCCCTATATTCTGGAGCCCTACATTCTGGAGCCCCTACATTCTGGAGCCCCTACATTCTGGAGCCCTACATTCTGGAGCCCTACATTCTGGAGCCCCTGATGCAAGTAAATCAGGAAAGGCTGTAAGTCAAAAATATTTAAGAAAGTGGCTCAAAACCATTATGATTCTGTTTAAAAGTCAAAGTTATATGCTATTTTCATGTTATTAGATTTTGTAGAACATTTTAATATAATTACTGACTCTCAATATGCAGAAAGAGTTGTTTTACATATTGTAACTGCTGAACTTATTTCAGATGATTCAAAATTAACTTTGTTATTTATTCAATTATAATAAATAATCAGAAATAGACATTATCCCTTATATATAACACATATCAGATCCTAACAGGCCCTCTAGCACAAGGTAATGATGAAATTGATCAGCTATTGGTAGGAAATGTGCTAGAAGCCTCAGAATTTCATATGAAACAACATGTTAATGACAAAGGTTTGAAAAAAGATTTTTCTATCATTTAGTAACAAGACAAGGAAATTATATGGAAATGTCTTACTTGTTCTTTGTATAATCAAACTCCACCACCTTCAGGAAGTAACTCAAAGGACACTCAGAGAAATGAAATTTGGCAAATGGATGTGTTTCCTTTTTCAGAGTTTGGAAAATTAAAGTATGTGTACCATACCACAGATACTTATTTGGAATTTCATTAAAAAGATGATAGGCATCGAAGAACTGCCATATGGAGTTGGTTTTCACTGTGGCAAAGTTAGTCACTGGACAAGAGGCTGCCCTTGCCTCAACTGCTGATAGCACACTGTCCAAATTGGACAAGCAGGACTCAAAATAATGTAACTGCTGAGCTTTGCCAAGACAAGGTAGGATAGTCCTTCACAGTTTCCTGCATCAAAGCTGGGCAGTGGTGATGCATGCCTTTAATCCTAGCACTCAGGAGGCAGAAGCAGTAAGATTTTTTGTGAATTCAAGGCCAGAGCTAGTTCCAGGACAGCCAGGGCTACATAGAGAAACACAAAAACTAAAAACAAAAAAACAAAACAATAAACAAAAAAAAAAAAAGAAAAAGAAAAAAAAGAAAGAAAACCAAAATTCCCTGCATCACAAAAAAGTCTGTCAGATAGTCTAGGTCTGTAGGTCAAAGATGGATGCCCCAATTTTGCAGAGTGGGTGACTTGGGTAACTGTCCAGGCAGCCAAATGTCTCTGTTGTTCCCATAGTTTTGGAAGTTACTTGTTCTTCATTTCCTATTTTCTCAAGTAATAGTATATCCTTCTTGGGCTTCTGATGGTGTTGAAGACAGACATTTATAGTTACAGTGTTCAGTGTTACCAAATCGAGAAAGAAACTCACAAAAGAGGTGTAAAGTGTATAAGGTTGAGAGATATAAAAGCTTAAGTTGTTTATCTAAGAAAATGTTTTGAGATCTAAAAAGATAGTTTTGGGATGGTAATACAAGTTAGAATAGAAAGTAAATTAGGTACAAAACTTTTGACTCACTAAGATATGATAGATAATGGAGTATTTTCTCTGAATTTGCCCAGTGTAAATGGACTGGACATTGTGAATGTATTTCTTACCTGATATTGTTCATATTGTATGTAGTTTTACTGTGTTAGAGTTAAAACCTTCCCTTCTTATTTAGACAAAATAAGGAAATGTTGTGGGGTATTTTGATCATGTTCTTACACTCCCGAGACTGCCAATAAAGTTTACCTTGAATCAGCAGGTGGGGCTAGCTACTAGCTGACCAGAATTGGCCATAGAGGTTTTGGAGGACCCAGAACATATAGAGAGATGCAGGAAGTAGTAGGGAGGGTTTAGAAATATTGGCAGGCATTTGGGTGGAGGAAAGAGAGAGAGAGGAGATCACTGTTTTTTCTCCACTGTTTCTCTGATTAATCAGGTTTTAACCCCATATCTGATTGAGTTTTTATTAATAATAGAATAATTTAGATAATCGTTACATATAATTGAGTTAGATAGTTAGGAACCTTTTTTGCTCCACTACAATACAGGAACTGCTTATTGACTGCTCCTACCTGGGATACATGCCCAGTGCAGACTCAAGGGGCCACCAAGTGGGAAGAGACAGAGAAGCTAGGGCTGTGCTGGGAGCCACTGGCTGGCTGGCCCATTTCCTTCCATTTCCAGTCTTCTCTGGCCCTGAAGACTCAGGACACTGCTCCATTCAAGCTAATTCTTGAATCCTTGAAATCCCAGGTAGTCCTTTTAAAACACATGTGATTCAATTGGCGTTTTAAGAGTGTGAGGGGCCAGGCAGTGGTGGCTCACATCTTTAATCTCAGTAGTCAGAAGGCAGAGGCAGATGGATCTCTGTGAGTTCAAAGTCAGCCTGGTCTACAGAGTAAGTTAGAGGACAGCCAGAACTTACACAGAGAAACCCTGTCTTGAGGGGAGAGAAAGAAAGGAAGGAAGGGAGGAAGGAAGGAAGGAAGGAAGGAAGGAAGAAAGAAAGAAAGAAAGAAAGAAAGAAAGAAAGAAAGAAAGAAAGAAAGAAAGAAAGAAAGAAAGAAATTAAGAGAGTGTGAGTATCAGAGGCAAAGCCCTTTGGGATCAGGCTGGAAGTTAACAGAAGCCAAAGAATGCAGAGGGGCAGGCTGTGGGTGGACTCTTAGAGAGGCATGAGATCAAAGACATTGGGTATTTTTCTGCCAAGGAATTAATTAGACTCACCATTTATTTGAACTTGGTCTTCGGTTATTTATCTACAGACGCCACACCCACTTCCCTTCCAGGTCAGGAGCAAGTGCCCAGATCCCTCCTTCCTACTTATTAAGATCTCTTAGTAGAAAAAAGAAAAAGAAAAAAATCACAAGAGAGACAGACATTTATTGCCCTGCCCATCATGAACAGCACACAAATCTGTAGTCACAAACCATGTATTTGCTACTTAAAAAAGAATAATTTTGCAAGACTGGGATTTAAATCCAAAGCTGTATGTATCCTAAGCAAGTGCTCAGCCTCTGAGATATACCCCCAGCCCATCTGGTGACCACTTTAACATGTGACATACTGTCCACTGCTATTTGTAATCCTATATCTATACTTCTTGAAATGAGACCTGACGTTTTCAGAGGCAATTTGACTTGGGTGGGATTGAATTTATCCCAAGTCCCAAGAGGAGGTCTTAACAGTTTCAAACTACCATCCCACTATATCTTTTAAACACCATCGCTAACCAAATCAGAGACAGCAGCAAGGAGCAGATGTATGCTGGGGCTTTGGGGGAAATAAGCCTATTTATCTCCCAGCAGCCAGAGCTAGCAGAGCCCAAGGCTTTTACCCTAAGTAATGTGTACGGGGATGCAGATTCTAACATTGCACAGCCATTTGTCATGCATGGAGATCCTCACCCCCAGGCTGCAAGCAAGAGTTGGGGCTGCCTGGTGGAACCCAAGGAGAAGGCCAATTCCATATAAGGCAGTATAGGGAGAGGAGATGCTGACCAGGAACCTGGGTTGGGCTTAACCCCCTTAGCCCCACCTCAAGGTCCTGTGTCTGCCCTAGGCTCCATTTCCTAAAGATTCCACAAAGTCCTGAAACAGTACCACCAGTTGAGGACCAAACGTTCAAACAAACGTGCCCATGGGGGAACAGTTCATATTCAAACCCTACACATCAATGGCTCAAGAATAAATCCTCAGCCAGAGACGTGCCACATTTCAGGCACATTTCATCAGGCAGTGGTTTTGACACAAATCCAGCATCATTCATGAGTGGAAGTGAGTGCCCCCACCCCAGCACGTGATGTGTCTCCAATGACCATAGTGAACATGCTTTGTGGGCTGTGAGCACTTACTCTGTATCCAGCACTGTGGCATACATTGCCTCACTCCATCTTTAGGCAGTACAGGAACTTGTTCAATTCCACTGGAAAGACAAGGAGACCAGAGTCCTGAGGGGCCAAGAGGTCACACAGTCTGAGTGTGACAGAGCTGGATCTGATGGCAAGGTCTGAATGAGCTTCCCATGTTCTGACGCTTCTGTTGAAATCACCCAAGGATCTATCCTATGACCTTTCCCCCATCCAACCAGAGGTCATGAAAAGCTCCCTCAGTCACTGAACTGCTGTCCTGGGTGGACATCTCATTTCTGGGGCTGGACAGAGGAAGGAAGCAGGAACCACAGAGATGGGAAAGTTGCTTTGTATGTAACACTGTCTTCTCCCGTCATTTAAAACCCATGCCTTCCCACTCAAGTCCTTCCATGTGCCCCCTCACCCCACCCCCGTCCTTCTGTGCTGAATGTAACCTTGTGCTTTCGGACTTGGAGTGAAAGACACATTTAGAGTTTGCCCAAGACTCTTTGTGGCAAATTTCATACTTCATTGCTCAAACTACATCCCAGTATGGCACTTAGGAGCGTGCATGTGGAAGAGAGAAGTATTGAATTTGCCCTGCATAAAACAAGAGAGAGGGCTAGAGAGATGGCTCAGAGGTTAAGAGCACTGACTGCTCTTCCAGAGGTCCTGAGTTCAATTCCCAGTAACTACATGGTGGCTCACAACCATCTGTAATGAGATCTGGCACCCTCTTCTGTATACATAATAAATAAATAAATGTTTAAAAAAAAAAGCCACAATTCCTCCACCTGAAAGAGAGAGAGAGAGAGAGAGAGAGAGAGAGAGAGAGAGAGAGAGAGAGAGAGAGAGAGAAAGGAGAGTTTCCACCAGCAGTGGCTTTTCTTTAAAGTCCTTGAGACATCGTACACCTGTCACTTCAGGACCAGGGATGTCTGCGCAGGTGAAGACTGCATGTGCCCAGACAGAGTAAAGCCAGAGCTGTTCTCAGGGCACAGAGATGCCAGCCTAAGGGCTCGTCTTCCTTTCAGTTGGCACTGGATCTGCGGAGGCTTCCAGCTAGAGCTGATGGTGGCCTGTTCCACAGTGCAGTGACCCAGTGCCTGCCGAGGTAACTTGAGAAGCCTCTTCCCCCAGGAACCATCCACCTGCTTCAGCAAGAGAACAGCCCAGTAGGTCTGCACATTTGAGGTCTTAGTGACATTTTACCCTTCCCACCCAGCATCTGTCCATCTCCCAGTAGCTCAGACTAAAGAATATCTGCCCCCCTTACTCACTCACTCCCTGCCTCTCTGAACTTTTTGACACAACTGTGATTGTTTTTGAGACAGGGTCTCATCATGTATCTCAGATTGACCCCAAACTTACTATGTAGCCTAGGCTAGACTGGAGATCATGGCTTCTTCTGCCTGTCTTCCCTACTGCTGGTACCACATCTGGCTCAGGCTGAAAAATGTTGACATTAGTCTCTCCCCTGCTCCTGAGTCCATCCTGGAGAAAAGAGTCCTTTCAAAACTCAATAACACCATGGAGGAAAGCATCCTCAGAGATTTCTCCTTCTCCTTCCTCTGTTGAAACAGTCTATAAACCTCTACAGCTCCCCTAGGACATACTAAGTCGAATTCAATTTAGAAAGACTCCAGTTACCAGACTCTCCTCAGGTTTGTTGTTGTTTGAATCTGTAACTGGCAGTCTGGGCTAGTTAAGACAACACTTTATTTAGCCATCTTCTCAAAACCTTGAGTCATCTGCTGTTTCTCAGTGTTTGGGGTTCGGAGAAGGGGCAGGAGCCAGGAGCCAGGAGAAGCAGAACTGTAGAGGGCCAGACCTCAAAGGTGTCCAGATCTTTATTTATTTGTTTGTTTACTTATTTACTTACTTTCTATATTGACCTCAAACTCCAGGATAATCCTCTTGCCTCACTGTCTCCAGTAGCTGCTAATCTAGGCACATGCTACCATGCCTCTTTAAACTTTATGTCTTTAGGCTTTGTGTGTGTGCATGCATATAGGTGCGTTCTTTTATGCATATGTAGGCATGTTCATGTGTGTGAGTGTGGGTGTATGTGCGGAGGTCAGAGGACAACCTCAGATGTCTTTCCTCACCTTCAACCTTGTCTGAGAAGGGGTATTTTGTTTGTCTCTGTGTCCATGAGGCTAGCCTGCCCATGGGCTTCTGGGGATCTTGTCTCTGTCTCCCACTGTGTATTGGGGTTACAGACACATGCTTGTGCATGTGGCATTATGTGTGTTCTCGGGATCTGAACCCAGGTCCTCATGCTTGTACAGCAAGTGCTGTACCCACTGAGCCACCTCCGCAGCCCCGTTTAAGACTCTGAGACCGGGCCCAGCTGCATGGGAAGGGGGTGACTCTGCAATCCCAAGTGCCGCTGAGGCTCTTCTGCCCCAATGCGGCTGGTCCAGGCATTTGGTCAAGGAAAGGACTGGCTCTCAGCACTTCAGGAGAGCTGTGCTGACCAGAACAAGCAGATCCTCCAGTACCCTAGCTGATGACGGTCCAAGACTGTCTCTCCCTTCACTATGCAGTCCAGCTCTCCTCTGTCTACTCCAAGAATACACATGGGTTAGTTACTGCAAAACACAGTTCTGCCTGTGCAAACATGCCATGCTTTTCTCTCTGTGGCTCTGTGAGGCTCAGTGGACTTCTGCAGTAATTCTATATTAGGTTCCCCATGCAAAGGGCTGGTGCATTCCCTACTGAGGCCACGGCACTGGCTGTCAGAGAAGACATTTCTGCACTGGCCCAAAACCTCATTAGGATTCTGGAAACATCTGCTTGGCATTTTCCCTCTGTAGAATCTGGTTTTAAACCATCTGTCTGTTGTTTATAGTTGCACTCACAGTCCATGTTCCTTATTTTTTCCACTCTTTAAAATCTCAAATGAGAGCCAGGTGTGGCACCTGATGCACACCTTTAATCCCAGTACTCAAGGGACAAACATAGGTTAATCTTAAGAGTTCCAGGACAGCCTGGTCTACATAGCAAGTTCCAAGCCATCCAAGGCTACACAGTGAAGATCCTGTCTCTAATAACAACAACAACAACAACAACAACAACAATAATAATAATAATAATATATCAAATGAGGTGGAAGGGGAGGTCAAACACCCAAGGTTGTCTAGGACCTCCATATATTTGAAACCCTGCAGTATTTCCCAAGGAAAACATATTCTGAGTGGGAGAGGTTTGAGCACCTTAGGGCTTTCCCATGACAGCCAGAGCCTTGAAAGGGCACTAGGAGACACTGGGCTGTGTTTCAGCAGGGAACAAGGGCACATACTTCACATGTACCAGGCCTTGGACTCATCCCCAGCACCAATAAAAGGGATATATATCAAGAAAGAACTAAAGCTTGGTATGGGGGTACAGGCCTGTGGCCTCAGCACACAGGAGGCTGAGGCAGGAGGATTATGGGTTTAAGGACAACCTTGACTCAGACGAAAAACCCTGTCTCAAAAAAGAAATATAAAAGCTAGGAATATTTATGTATCTATGTACATATATATGCATATGTGTACATGTACAGAGAATAATACCATTATTAAGTTAATTATCATTAACGACAATAAAATAAACCTTAGTGAAGGGAAAACCATCCATTTGTTAGCTCACTATTTTGAAAGCTATTTTCATAGCAGCTTATTCCATCTATTGCCCCGTACGTGCCCTAGAGCTCGGGATAGGACAAATGCAGACTGGCGTTCTGATAACCAGTTGGTAATTACCTCTTTCTTTACACACCTAAGAACATCACATAATCTGGGTTCAGTTTATAGTCTAACACATTACTATTTAGACACTGCAGTGGTTTGAAAGAAAATGGTCCTCAAAGGGAGTGGCACTATTAGGAGGCGTGTCCTTGTTGGAGGAAGTGTGTCACCGCGGGGGTGGGCTTTGAGGTCTCTTTTGCTCAAGCTTCCCTCAGTGTGAGTCAGTCGACTTCCTGTAGCCTGTAAGATGTAGGACTCTCAGCTATTCCTCGAGCACCACAGCTGCCTGCATGCCACCATGCTCCCTGCTATCTTGATAATGGACTGGAACTCTGAAACTGTCAGCCAGCCCCCTCAATTAAATGTTTCATTTATAAGAAGAGTGACCGTGGTCATGGTGTTTTTTCACAGTAAAAGAAACCGAACTAAGAGCCACCAATGTTTTCTATACCCAGGGAGAAGAGAGAAGGCTGTATTCAGTCTTATTTTTCTAACACCCAGCACAGTGTCAGATATACAGCTGGCACTTAATAAATGCTCATTGGGTAAGTAATTATAATTTAGCGTATGTGGTGGTCTGAATGAAAATGGCCCCCACAGACTCAAAGGGAGTGGCACTGTTGGAGTAAGTGATCCAGAAAGCCCCATTCCTGTCTCTCTCCAAACCCCACCCATTCAGAGAGTCTTCAAAGGAAAGATGCCCAAAAGCCCAGTAGTGCATTCTTGGCCACAACTACAGCTTCCTCCCCTGAAGTTGCCAGCTGCCCAAGTCCCTGTCTAAGCCCTCAGCTTTTGACCATGCTTGGGCATAAACCCAGCTTGTGGCAGACACATCATCAGGCCTCACCTACAACCTATAAAGTCTCCCTGTTTTTGTCTGTGGTTGTGTCTTCTCCAGCCTTGATCTCTGGGACTGGAGAACCCACCTGGGAGTTGCTTTACTCAAATAAACCTGTTCTTATACTTTTTCAATTCGGCTCGATCTGGCTTACTGCATTGGTGGAGAAACCTGTTATGGGGGTGGTGGTGGGGTGGGCAGAAAACCTATTAGGTATGGCCTTGCTGGAGTAGGTATGGCCTTGTTGGAGGAAGTATATTACTGGGGAGTGGGCTGTTGAGGATTCAGATGTTCAAGCCAGGCCTAATGGCTCACTGTCTCTTCCTGCTGCCTGCAGATCTAGATGTAGAACTCTCAGCTACCTCTTCAGTACCACGTCTGCCTCCATGCCACCATGCTTCCCACCATGATGATAATAGACTAAACCTCTGAAACTATAATCTGGCCCTGACTGAATGTTTTTCTTTATAAGAGTTGCCCATGGTTATGGTGTCTCTTCACAGCAATAGAACCCTAGCTAAGACAGAGTACTCAAAGCAGATTGGTCCCTACTGGGGCTTCTCCTGTTCTATGGAGGGTGAGTTTATGCAGAGTTTAGAGTCCATGGCAGCCTATCCCCAGGGCACTCCAAGGGAGATCTTGGTGTTCGTTTTCACCAGCGGCAGCCTGCCTCCGCTGCGGAAGCAGTTACATCATCACCTGCGGCCAGGTGCCTTTCCACTTTCAGCTACCCAGCATGTGCCCCCTTCAAAGTGCCTACCAGGGGTAGAGTGCTCGCCTAGCAAGCTCAAGGCCCTGGGTTCGATCCCCAGCTCAAAAAAAAAAAAAAAAAAAAAAGGTGCCCACCAGGCACAGCTCCATCTGTTGCCTCTTCTTTCCTCTCTTCTTCCTCTTGCCTCTTCTTTCCTCTCTTCTTCCTCTTGTCTCTTCCCCGTTCTGTTTCTCTGTCTGTCTGCCTGCCTGCCTCTCTCACGTCCCCACTCCGACACAGGCTTCGTCCTTTCAGTCTCCTCCTCCCACAATAACCTCTCGCACTAACTCTGGTGCACGTGGCGTGTTTGCTTAGTGGCGTACCTTAGCAGGGCCTGGTGAAAGGTACCCACTTGGCCTTTCTTTTTTCAATCCTTTCCCTTGGAATCTGTGAAACGTGCACCTGACCTAAGTTCTCAGAGCACGTGTTCTGTTGGCATTTGCCCAGTAGATGTGCAGAAGCGCTGAGGAGGAGGAGCCATGAGTGACTTCACCGGGCAGCTGGTGGTCAGGGCCTTGAGTGGACCTGCTGAGTCACCAGCCTCGAGGACAGCTGACACCTGATGTGAAGGAGCAAACCCAGAGCTCCACGGCAGTCAGAGCCGATTGCCAGACACAGAGAGAGGAAGACCCGCCATGTATCTGACGCCGAATCCGCACCGCGCAACTAACCCGCAAGACAAATGAGGCGAACTGATTTTACCGGCAGTGGTCTGAGAAGGATTCAGTGTAGACGGCCTTGCGGGCAGCCTACTCTTTTAATCATTCAGTCCCCTCTTGAAAACCGAAATAAAAGGGGGGGAGGGGACGGAGGTTGGGATGTAGCTCAGTGGTAAAGATATTTGTTTGTGTGAGGCCTTGATTCCATCCCCAGCATTAAAAATAAATAAACAGATAAATAAATAAATAAAACTAAGCAAACCCCAAAACCTATGAGGACTTTTCCTATAAGCCTGGAAGTTAAGCCATTTACACTAAACAAACAAACAAACAAAGCCAAAAACAAACAAACAAAAACAAGCAAAAACAACTCCCTCAGCGCTGTGTGAACAGATCTCAAAGTAGCTGGTCGGTGGGCTCCTCGGCAAGTTGAGGGAGCAGTCCAGAGGGGCTGAACTGTCTAGTGATGGGTGCAGGCCAGAGGCTCACCTACCTCAGAAACAATCAGAGCAGTTCACCCAGAGAACAATCAGAAGGAGCCGGAGCCATCCAGCGGGGGACCAGCTGCCACAGGACGGACCAGGCGGTAACAGTCACAGCTCACAATGGGAGGACATGGTCAGCATCAAGCAAAGTGGCAGGAAATGGGGCGTGAGAGAGATCCAGAGTTGTGAAGAGAGAAAGTGACTGTTCCTCCTTCTAAAATATACAAGAAACTAATGTTGCTTGACAAAGAATCATTGGATAATAAGGTCAAAGTCCATGAAAAGTTCTTAAGGGAAAAAGAGAATAAATGCAGAAGAGTAATGGACAGAAAGCTGGGTGGTGGTGGCACACGCCTTTAATCCCAGCACTCGGGAGGCAGAGGCAGGCGGATCTCTGTGAGTTCGAGGCCAGCCTGGTCTACAGAGTGAGTTCCAGGAAAGGCACAAAGTTACACAGAGAAACCCTGTCTCAAAAAACCTGGAAAAAAAAAAAAAAAGAGTAATATATAGAGATTGTAAGTGTGCCAGAGAAATGTTAGCCATGTCCTGTGTCCAAGGGAACGCAGACAGATGACAAGAATGTAAAGTCAAATGTGACTTCTGAGTTCAACTGAAATTCTCAGTGTGAAATCACAAGGCATTAGCATACCTGGTCTGTCTAGTGAGGAGGCTGGAAGCAATCTCTGAGACAAGGCAGTCACAGCAAACATTTCCCACAGCAATCCTTGGACCTTTGGCTAAATCCCAGTGTAAGATGAGGCTGGAACATTCTGTCACACCAAATACATGTGAGCTATTAAAGACTACCAAAATGACATGAAAGGGACCCAGAAACTGATCTCCAGAGGCTCCATTAGCCAAATAAGGAGCAATCGGAGCATCCCAATACAGAGTGACTGCCGGCAACTTCGATCACAGAATATTCTGAAATGTGTGCGTTCCACAGAGTATCAGTCTCACGGGTCATCTTCCAAGGGTGACATGAAGGTGTCTGATTAACTATCACCTGTAGCAGTTTTCCCCCAAGACTTTGTGTTCAGTGAAAATGGGTGTGAATTCCATACTTCAGAGCTCCACACTGGGCCTGCTGGGAATGGCCTCAGTATTGTTGACCATAGGAAGACCAAATGGTGGATTGGACTCAAGCCCAGATGCCCTGGTACTGGTGGCCATCTTGCCCGTGTGTGGGCTTTTTAGAGTGGCATTGTCCAAGTTACAGGATTCTCACACAGGCTCCACTCTAGGGACATAAGGCAGAATCTGTCTTCTCAGATCACAGGCAGAGGCTTCGCCCACTGACATCTTGATGTGCTGTTTGGAGCAGTTGTGTGCAGGCAGATTCAGTAAGTATCAAAACTGCTCTGCTAACATGACAAAGAATTTCTGTGCTCCCACACCATCATGGGAATGGATCCATTTTATTAAAACTACATAGTGTTAACAAGAAGACCAAGCTCTCTCCATGACCTGTACCACTGTGAGTTCATGTATGTCCACACGAGGGGCCACTCTTTGTAAAAGTACTCTGTTGGTGATGAGAAATAAAGGGAGAGAGCTCACAGAAGCCCAGAAATACGTGCACTTTTAAAGCTTTACATATCAACTGAAAAACATAACCTAATGAGTTTTTTAAAATGTAAAGTCCGTATTTTTTTTTTCTCTAATGCTGAGGATTGACCCCAGGGCCCCATGCAGGCTAGATAAATGATCTACCACCAAACTATATCCCCAGTCTCCAAATGGTGAGATTCAGATGTCACCCTTCTGAAGACCTCCGGGACTGATTAAGGAATCCAGCCTTTGAGCATCCACAGTTGATGACTTCAGAGACAACCTGGGCGATGTGGAAGGACATGGTGCCATCTAGTGTCTGTGTCGGGATCAATGCGTCGGGATTGATCCAAGCATCTGATCCAGCCTGTGGGGTGTGTGTGTTGTGTGTATGTCTGTGTGTGTGTGTGTTGTGTGTCCCCACTAGGTGCAGGGACTAACTAAGTACAGAGGAACGGCTATTACACCAAGCAATTGGCCAGTGACCCACAGACACTGAGATGTTCTCAAGAGATAAATAGTGGCGCATTCCTGTGATCTTAGCACCTGGGAAGGCTGAAGCAGGAAGACGTAAGACCTGCTTGAGCAACTTGAAAAGACGCTATCTCAAAATAAAAAGAGAAAGGGGTGTTGGGGATGTAACAGGGTGCACACCTAACATGTGTGCAGCCCTGGGTTCGAATCATAGTAAAAAATAAAATAAAATAAAAAAGGAAGGCTGAAGTTCAACCAACCCCAAGGAGACCAGATAAAATTGTAGGGAGCGGAGTGGTACAAGCTGAGCTATAGCGCCAGCATGTGTGGGTGACCAACGATAGAGAAACAGTAAGTGACTGCAGTTCAAGTCAGGAGAGACCCCTGTCTGGGGAGGGGGCGGTTGAAGCTGACCATGCAGCAGAGGGGCTTCCGGCATTTTAGTAACCTCGGTTACTCTTTCTGTTATTCACACATTCGTCATGTGATTACTCACCGCATTTTACATTGGGGGATTTCTAGGATGTATCTTACAGTGAAAACAAAAAAGATGAGGAACAGAGAGAAGTGGATCGGATGGGGATGGTTAGTGACGGGCAACACTCAACAGTTAATATAAGATGTGGTACCCAGCACCAGACTCAGGTGGTCTCATTTGGTTCCTGACACTCTTACCCACTTCTAGGATCTGGCCTAGGGCTTAGGTTGGTGGCTGGTGAGCCTGACAGCCTGAGGAAGGTGACTCTCCCTGAGGGTCAAACAGCTAACTCACAGCATTACTTCTGCAGCTTTTACTCTGGAGATATTGTGAGAGACACACCTCATCTTTGATCAGCGGTCATCAGGGCTGTAAAGGACATTGCCTTGGGTACTTCATGACACATTACCAGTGCACAAAACAGTAATATGACTTGGCATTTATAAGCATTAACTTACCCTATAGGGATTTGAAAGACCCCGCTAACTTTATGGGAAGTAAATGACCCACAGGCCTGCTATTCATCTTGTTGCTACTTTCTTTCTCTCTTCCTCCTCCTCTTTCTTTAGTTTTTTTGAGACAGGGTTTCTCTGTATATCCCTGGCTGTCCTGGAACTCTCTCTGCAGTCCAGAAGGAAAGGCATTAAATGTGGTGTGTGGTCTATGCGCAGTGGGGGTAGTGGTACTAGCAATCCATCCCAGGGTGTCATGCATGTCAGATGAGAGCTATCCGCCCCTCTCACCCCAGCAATCATTAGCTTTTAAAAATGAAGTTTGGGCTATAAAGAAAAGCCATAACTTCTTAGGAAACACAAGTAACAGACTCCCTGGCCCTGGAGAATCACTTTGAAAATGCTAAAGCAAGCCATCTTACCTTTTAAACATAAAGATGTGTTATTCAATTCAGAGAGTGTCAAATTTTCTTTTGTGTTCACTACTAAGAATATTCAAATATAAGGCCTTTTAGGAAAGCTGACCACTTCCAGAATCGGCAATTAGTGCATTGACCACAAGAGGTCACTCTTTCTCCAGGGTACTCAAAGGAGCATGGGGCCACGGCTGAGCAGCCAAGAACAAAAGTCGCCCCAAAGGAGGAGGGAAAAGGAAAATTTCAAACCACAAAAGAAACCCAACATTCAGTGCTACCTCCTCCCGAACCTCCGTGACTCTGCCCCAGCTTGCCACAGACGGGCTAAATAGGATATTGTAAAGATTATTCGTCCCCCAGAGTGTGCATGCCTACTTGCAACTAAGTTAAATGTGGAAAAAAAAAAAACAAAACTTGAAAGCATATGGTTGCTTGTTTTAAAGATACGGTTTGCCTTGTGTCATGATTTCACCCTGATGTCGTCTGTAGATCCTGCATTCAGATTTGCACAAGTTTGTTTGTTTTCCTTTCTCAGAATGACACGCATTTTCTCAGAGAAGGCGTTCAATCCTGACACAAATCCTATTTGGTGGTGATAACGTCCCGCTTCTCCCAGCACTGTGCCCAGCTTCCTATTGTTTGGTTTTATTCTTGTTTACCAGTGAAGACACACCTAACCCACTCGAGTAGCCCTGCCCAAAGTTAATCAGACAGCTTTCACGGTCCAATTTTAAGACATAGCAAGCATCCAGTAACACCATGGCAGCAAGATCTCCCTACAGGAGCACACTCACGCTGGGGACTCAAGGGTCTTGTTTACTTACAGGGTTTGAAGATTCTGCTATTGACAGTTCTGTGCTTCTTTCCTGCAGCAAACAGCAGCACTCAGTGCTCCCTGGAGGCAGCTTGGGTGGGGCTCAGGGGCCCCCGTGTGCCAAAGCAGAAGACAGGAGCTTTGGGGAGCTGCAATGATGCATGACAGTGCCTGACAAAAACCCAGAACCAGAGGCAAATAACCATGTCTCCTTGTTTGTCAAAGCATTGCTGCCGGGTTTTCTTAGGTGTTCTCCTTTAACTCAGCATGCCTTTCCAGGGGATATTTTTAGATGTAATTACCTTAAGAGCTTTCAAGTTCCTGGAGTTTTATCTACATGGGCATCTCTTGGCCCAAAAGACCTAAAGTATTGAATGAAGTGAGTCTCCCTTTGAGATGCCAGGGCACTGGGAAAAGGCTACTTGCATCTGGGTACCAGGTTGGGGCATCCTCCTTGATGGGGATAATGCCTCGGGTGAGGGTCTGTGAGGGCTTGATCCTACCTCCCCTCTTCCAGGAGGGTTCTTCCAAGAACAGTTAGGAGGGACACCTCAGTGGTGCCCATGTATCTATCACTCCTCACACCGGCTACCTGCTGAGCGGGGCTGCCTTAGTTCCCTGTCTTTGAGACCAGGGGACTAGGCTCAGGCCCACAAACCCCAATACACTCCCCTACAAAGCCATGCTGTTCCCCTGAGCACAGCTTTGAATCACTTCAGTAATCTTGTTGTTGGTTGGTTGGTTTTGCTTTTCTTCGAGACAGGGTTTCTCTGTCCTGGATCTCTCTCTCTGTAGCCCAGGCTGGCCTCGAACTCACAGAGATCCGCCTGCCTCTGCCTCCCGAGTGCTGGGATTAAAGGTGTGCACCACTGCCACAGGCTCATGTCAGTTACTTCTTGTCACTGTGTAGGTCATGAGTTTCCATCCCGGGTCCTTCTGGTTGGGCAGCCTGTAGGATCTGAGACACTGAGGTCATGGAAAGAAGCTGTGAGAAAAGGTGCGTTTGGTTCTCGAGACCCTTCACTTCCTTTGGCATCTCAGAGGGATTTGAAGCAACCAATGGCTTATGGAAACCATGGCAGGGGGCTTACAAATACACTCAACAGCCGGGCAAAAGGGTCAAAAATAACCACCTACACCCTTCAAAGGCATTTAGGTGACAGGGGGAGAGATGCCACTGGTCACCTAGCTTAGCCCTTTTATAAACAAGGAAACTGAGTCTCTGAGTCACCCAGGGCAGGTCACAGCCCCCCCACCCCACAAGCTCCCAACTCAATTGGTGTTCTCTTCAGAATACTGAGGATGGGGTATCAATCCCTTCCGGTTCCAACCGTGAAAACACTGGGAAAATAAAGCAGAAGCCACCTGACTTCCACCATCTGCCGAGTCCTTTCATCCTCCGTGGGCTTGCTGGGTAGATCTGTGGGGCACAGGAGCACAGGAGCAGGAGTTTGAAGTTGTTTTGTTCTCTCTGTGTAGGATTATAAAAATGACCCTTATTTTTAAAATGAAGGAAAATGACCCTTGAAAAGCAGGAGCAATAGTAGGCATGCCTAAGACTGTGGTCATCTAAGGCACACACACCTAGAGTGAGGCCAAGGACGTGTCAAGCATTCATCCTCATCGCCCTCAGCCTGATCTACTGCTGGCATTCTGCACACACTTAAAAAGCCTCTACTGTGTTCCAATCCTTACACCAGAAACCAAGGAGACGGAGATGAAAAGCCTCCAGTCGGGAGCAGGGATGGGGAACCCCGTGGAAATCAGACGTAAGGTGGCAGGAAGCTCGCTGGAGGCCAGAGAGAGGGCTCGGCAGCTGAGAGCTCTTGGTGCTCTTGCAGAGGACCCAGGTTCAGTCTCCAGCACCCACACGAATAGGCTCACAGCCACCTGTAGCTCTGGTTCCAGGGGAACTGATGCCCTGTTCTGGTCTCCTCGGGCACACACGTGCTGCACAGACATATATGTGGGCAGAGCACTCACACCCATTGAGGAAGAAGAGGAGGAAGGGGAAGAAGAAGAAGAGGAAGAGGAGGAAGGGGAAGAAGAAGAGGAAGAAGAAGGAGGAGGAGAAGGAGTAGAAGAAACATGTTGGTGATCAGCCCCAAACTCTTGATAACTATAGGGGTGCTAATGTTTAGTCCCAAGTTTTGGGAGACTCAAAATGCAAGTTCATACTACTAAAATACTGCATGTGCAGGGGCTAGAGAGATGGCTCAGTGGTTAAGAATACTGTCTGCTCTCCCAGGGGACCCAGGTTCAATTCCCAGCTCTCACATGATAGCTCACATCTGTCTATAATTCCAGTTCCAGGGGATCCAATGTCCTCACACAGACAAACAGGCAAGCCAAACACCAGTGCGCATAGGATAAATAAATCACTTTGTAAAAAATATTGCATGTGCTCTGGGGTCTATCTAGCAAGTGACCATGGAGTCACAAAGGTAGTCAGTGTATTCAAGCAGGAGCTACTGACTTTGATAACCCAAGAGGTGGGGCTTGGATTGGAGGTTCAGGGGAGTTGTGAGTAAGGATATTGGTCATTGGGGTGGAAGAAGGTTACCTGAGGAGCAGATACTCCAAAACCTGCCAGGATATCCTGGGCCCTGATGATGCCCCAGAGTTCACGAACCAATAGAACAAAGCTACAGAAAAAGAAGGCTGGGAAAGAGACATGAGCAGGCAGTGTGGAACTCGGTGATAGAGTGCTACCCTAACATACACAGTTCCTGCCCCAGCACAGCAGAAGAGAAGAGAGAAAGGGTTAATTTCCTCCACAGTGGTTCTACGTTCCATATCCTTTAGAATTTTTATTTTATTCGTAGACAAGGTCTACAAATGTAGTTCTGCCTGGCCTGGAACTTGCTGTGTAAATCAGACCTCTGCCTCCAGAGTGCTGGAATTAAAGACTTGTGCCACCATGCCCAGGTCCAGGTCCCTTTTTGAAGGCACACAGCTAAAACTCGGGCCCACTAGCCTTACTGGTTAAATAAAAAGCCCTTTGTATTAGGACCCTACAAAGTAATAGCCAACAGGATGTGTGGAGTGTGTGTGAGTGAGGGAGGGGGAGGCTCATGACACCATAGGATAGGGCTAGCAAGTCTGAAAGGTGTAGGGATGTCTGGACACTCGGATAAGATTCCCCACTGTCATGGGAGGGGATTCCCACCCCCAGCCTTGGGGGCGCTTCAGTCTCATCATTTTGAAAGAGGCCCACCGTTTATGGAACAATCTGCTTTGTTCACAGCCTCCTGGCTTAATGTTAATGAGGGGGTGGGCCTACAGGTCAGTGATGGAGCCCAGGCTTGGGTTGCATGAAGCCCTGCATTCAGTCCCCCGCACTGAGAGAAAAGAGAGAAGTGAATCATATCTAAACATCGCCTTCGGGGCAATAGCTAGCCTGGCATTTGACCAAGCAACTGGGCACCATGTGTACCACTGCTTAGCCAAGGTGACACATAAAACTAACTGCCACACCCTGTGACTCCAACACCCATCAAAGACTATGGAGCCAGGTGGAAGTGGGAGAGAGGCGGCGTTCAGCTTTAAAACTCAGTGAATCTGAACCTCCTAATTTCTGATTCACTTCTCGCCTCTTCTAGAAAGTTCTCCCTGACCTCCCACTCTGAGTTATGTGCTGCTGCTTTGTGGACCTGGCACACACTGCCTGTCTCAGAATAGTTCCCACTAAGTGTTAACTCTATCACTCTGTCTCCCATCCCTGCAAACCAGCACCTCATTTTCATGGCACCAGCTTCACACAGTAGGCACTCAAAAATTACTTGGTTCATTGATAAAGTTCCTAGTTTGGAATTTTCTCTGAGTCTCCACACCATTGAAAAAGAAATTCAAGCTACCTGGAAGGCCTTGGTGCCAAGATAGGCCAGCATTCAAAGATGGCAGATGATCAGCGTGTCTGTATGTCAGCTCTGCCCTCATGAAAGCACACATGGTTTCTGGTGGTGAGCTCCAGTTGGCTCTGCACCCTGCTGATAGAGACACATACTTTCTCACCCACCATCAGATAACAACTTTGAGTCACTTCCTCAAGAACGGGGGTTCACGTGGAGGATCTTGGGTGGAAGGCTCCTGGCTGGTGCTCTGGGCTTGTCGATTCCCATTCCTTCATTCTAGAAGCATTTATTGGGTACTGACTATGTGCTGAGGTGTGTTTCAAACACTCAAGGAATTTACAGCCTACGGGCTCCGAGTTTCACTCATGTCTTTGTGGAGAGATGCCAGCTTCCACTTGATATTTTGCTACGAAGAAGAGTTCTGGATCGAAACCACCATACCTTTCCATGACCTCACCTTTAAACCGGAAGAGTTAGAGCTTTTAGCCTTGTGACGCTCTAGGCTACTTCAAATTTGGGAAGTTCTCCTATTCTAGGAGATTACAGCCTGTAAGAGTGGCCCATATCAGGCAACACATTAAAAAAAAAAAAAACTAAACATAAAGAAAACCCCTCTCTCTTCCCTCTTTCTCTGATTAATAATTCCTAGGTGAACTCAGAAAGCTAGGGGCAACGGAAAATGGATTTCTCTGTAATTACCATAAAATTAACCTACTGTAGAACTTCGATCACAGACTAGAAATGTCTCCAGAGTGGTTGAAAAAAAAAAAAAAAACCAATACACTGTCAAGGTTAAAACTCACCAATTATTTTCTATGTCTATAAGCTTATCTATCAAGACACTCCTGGGTCCCCTTTTTCTGATGCTGCCAAAGGGTATTGGAGGTCAGTGTTTCTTGGTGCTGTTTTTTTTTTTTCCATTCCATGGGGTAAGGACACATACCAGAAGGTTCTGCATTAGAAATCCCTGTCTCCAGGGTGCTGTGTTCATTCCTGTGTGTGGCTCTGGAGAGCACAGGTTACGTGGTAAGTTCAGCAGGCATCCTAAAGGGAAGAAACTAGGTGGCAGACAGCTTCGGTTGAATAACCTATGTCATGGTTTGGCTCTGAAATGTCTCCCAGCACTCATGATTTGAATGCTTGCTCCCCAACTGGTGATGCTGTTTTGGGAGGCGGTAGAACTGGGCAGAACTTTTAGGATTATACCTGCCCCTGGTTCTGCCCCATCTTAGCCTTCTATGGCTGTCATAAAACACCATGACCAAAAGTTACTTGGAAGGGAGGGATTTAGTTCCTCTCATCCAGGAAAGTCAGAGCAGGAACTCAAGGCAAGAGCCTGGAGGCAGGAGCTGATGCAGAGGCCATGGAGGGGTGCTGCTCACTGGCTCGCTCAGCCTGCTTTCTTATAGAACCCAGGACCACCAGTCTAGGGGTAGTATCGTCCACAGTGAGCAGGACTTTCCCACATCAATCAGCAATCAAGAAAATGTACCACAGGCCAATCTGGAGGGGGCTTGCTTCCAGCTGAGGTTCTTGCTTCCAAAATGACTCTGTCTTGTGTTAGCTGATGTAACACTAGCCAGCTCAGGCCCCATGCTCTGTGCTTCCTTGCGGCTATGTCGTGCCACACCTTTGCCACATACTCCCACTACTGTAGACTGAGGCCCTCTGCCATGCCTTTCCTGTGAGGGACTGAAACCCTCTGAAAGCAGAAGCCCAGGTGGTGGTCTGAATGAAAATGGCCCCCATAGGCTCACAGGGAACGGCACAACTAGAAGTGTGGCCTGATGGAGGAGGTGTGACCTAGTGGGAGGAAGTGTGTCACGGGGGGTGGGGGGGGGGGGGGGGGGGGGGGGGGGGGTGGGGTTTGAGGTTTCAGATGCTCAAGCCTAGACCAGTGTCACTCTCTCTCCCTTCTGCCTGTGAATCCAGATGTAGAACTCTCAGCTCCTCTCCAGCACCGTGTCTGCCTGCATGCCACCATGCTTCCCGTCATGGTGACAATGGACTAAACCTTTGAATTGTAAGCCAGCCCCAATGAAATGTTTTTCCTCTATAAGAGTTGCCGTGGTCATGGTGTCTCCTCACAGCAATAGAAACCCTAACTAAGACCTCCCGGATAAACCTTTTTCCCTCAGCATTGTGCTCATTACAACATTAAGGTACCTAGCACACAAAACTGATAAGAGAGGTGGAGTTGTGACAAAACCTGACTATCTGGTTCTTCAGCTTTGGAACTGATTTGTGGGAGGAATGTGGAAGAGTGTGCCGATGCCCTAGAATGTCATTAATGTCTTAAGGGGCCGTTCTGATGACAGTTCAGAATACCATAATGCCAGGAGACACGTAGACAGTAAGGACTGTGCTAATGAGATCTCAGATAGGAACAAAGGCTCTAATTAAAACTGGGAATAGAGGCCATGCTGCATTCTGGCAAAGGGTTTGTGTATATTCTGCATGTGTCCCGAAACTTTGAAGGAGGCTTACAGCTCAAAAGCAATGGATTGGGTAGAGGAACTTTGAAGGCAACTCAGCCTTCAGGTTGCAGCATGGTTACCGCTGGCTGCTTTTAGCTGTGTTTACAGTGGGAACTGGAAGTGAACGAGCAGAGGCAAGAGTGGAGAGTTTTGGTCAGGGAAGGTGGGGTAAACAGATGCAGACAAAGTGGTGGGAGTTGCTAAAGAGATGAGTGGCATTAAAAAGACATGAGGCAGGGGCTGGAGAGAAGGCGCAGTGGTTAAGAGGCTGCTCTTCCAAAGGTCCTGAGTTCAATTCCCAGCACCCACATGGTGGCTCACAACCGTCTGTAATGAGACCTGGTGCCCTCTTCTGGTCTGCAGGGATACATGCGGGCAGAACACTGTACACATAATTAATAAATAAATCCTTAAAAAAAAAAAAAAGACACGAGGCAGTGTACCCTGGGACAGTAGGAAAGTGATGTGAGGACATTTTCAGGAAGTGAGAGCTCACCTGTCTGAGGCTCCAGGACAGGAGTGCTGGTGAGGAGTGCTGGAAATGGGCTGCCCAAATGTGTCTTGTTTGTTTGGCTTTGCCTTTCCCTGGGCACTCAGAGCCAGCTACAACTGTAGCCCAAGAGGCCTGACTATTGATCTTACTTAGGGCTTGTATTGCTGTGAAGAGACACTATGACCACGGCAACTCTTATAGAGGAAAAACATTTAATTGAGGTGGCTCACTTATATTTTGAGAGGTTCAGTTCATGGTCAGACATGGTAGTGTGCAGGCAGACATGCTGGAGTTGTATATCTTGATAGGTGGGTAACAGGAAGTGGTCTGTCTCATTGGACATGGCTTAAGTATATAGGAGAACTCAAAGCCCGCCTCCACAGTGATACACTTCCTCCAACAAGATCACACCGACTCTAACGAGACCACACCTCCCAATAGTGCCATTCCCTTTGGGGGCCATTTTTCTTTCAAATCACCACACTATTTCTTGAGATGGTAGCAGAACTTGGCATCATCCACATGGCACTGGTTTTTCGGGCATGCAGAATGTAAGCGTTATGGGATTATGGAGACTGCCACCAAGAATTTTGAGAAAAGCCTATCAAACAAGAAAATATGTAGCAGGAATGGATTCCTCATCAAGAGCAAAGAAAATGGAGTTAACAGTTCCCGGAAGTGGAAAGATGTATGACTTTTTAAAAATGAAAACATGAGCCAGGTATGGTGGTACACACATGAAGTCTCCAATTTAGGCAACCTAGTAAGACCCCTTTCACTTACACATACACAAAAATAAATTAAAATATACATACACATAAATATGCCTATATGTTTAATGAAAATGGGTTCTAGTTCATTAGTAACCAACAAATTAAAATTATTACAAATGCTGCTCTTACAGAGGACCTGAGTTCATTTACAAGCATCCACATCAAGTGACTTATAACCATTTACGACTCCAGGTTCAGGGGATCTAATGCCCTCTTCTGGCCTTTGTGGGCACTACACTCACATACACATACCCATACCCAGGCACACACATATACACAAAGGTACACACGTATCTCTTTTCCCTCCCTCTGTTTAGCATTTATTTAGCTAACAGTTTTGGCTGAGAATTTCATAACTGTTTTCTGGCATGGATTTTGCACGTAACAGTCACCATCCACTTGTGGAACAGATGGGAACCCCACCCACCTCTCCCTGCCCACTGCTTCCACCTCCTCGCCACTTGCCCTGCAGTGTGTGGACCAAGACCTTCCAGTCTCATGACTGCCCTTACTCCCTGGTTCCTGTGGGCTGGCTCTTCAGCTCGGTGTCATCTGGAACTTCATGGAAAGGCTCTTTCCTTGCGTCTGCTGCCAGAGATGCTGACTCAGTGGGTGGAGGTGGAAAGAGGAAGAGGAACTGTGGTAGAGCTGTTTTAACATGCCCGTGTGAAGCTGCCCATGCAATTGGCTGCTGAGGACACCAGAACAGCTGCCACATCATCTCACCACCTTTGCTAAGTACCTCTGAAGAGCCAGGCAGAGAAGGTCCAGCTTTACAGCTGGTGAACATGAGCCCACAGAAACTAGGGCAGGGTTCACTACCTGCCTGTGGAAAGAAATACTGGACTAATTGCCAAGTTGAAAGCAGACTACCTGCACAGGTAGAAGAAATGGTAGCGGGAGTTTCCACGGTCGAGGCGAGGGGTGGCGGTGGTAATGCAATGCTTGGGGGGAAAAGGAGCCAGGCCCCTTCCCTCACCCAGGCTGGGCAGAGGGAGAAAACAGGGCAGAATCCGGCGGAGAAACTTCCAGGTAGTTTTTCACAATGGCATGGTGATGTCATATCACTGACGACATTTGCCATGTACTCACAGCCTCTGAGTAAAAAGGAGCAAAATGTTGACCTTGACTTCATATCAGAACCTTAAAAGAAAGCTCCAACATGAATGTCACGATGCCATTGACACACAGAAGGCAGAGCTTGCTGAGCAGGACAAAAATATGGTAGGTAAGACAGACTCACAGCCAGGCTTTGAACCAACACAATTAGACCTTAGTCTACATGTTTCTTCTCCATGTACAAGCTGTGTTCCATGTCTGTTCACATGCCATATCTGTGGTCATTTGCTTAGGAAATCTTCTCTATAGGCTCATGTATTTCAACATTTGGTCCCCTGCTAGTAGCACTGTTTGGGAAGGTTAGGCTGCCTTCAGGAGGGTGGGACCATAGAGGGTGGGGCCTTGAGGTCATAGCCTAGCCCTCTGCTTCCTGACTGTGGATCCTTTGTGTTCTTGCAGCCATACCCTCCCTGATATGACACACTGCATCCCCTCAAATCCTAAGCCGGAATAAACTCTTCATTCCCTAACCTGTTTCTTGTCAGGAAGTTTGTCCCAGCATTGAGGGAAGTGACTGAGACTGTGCACAGTTGTAGGAAAATGCTCTGTAATGTGGCTGACATAGCCATCACTCTCTCTGTCAAAAGGCAATGTGACCTAGGAACGAACCCTTTCAGCTTGATCACGGGAATGTTTGCTACCTTTGAGGTTCCCAGAGGTGACATATTATGAGTCTGGAGGGAGAGGGGTGAGATGGACCTGTTCCCTTTTCTAGCTCCTGGAAAGCCAGAGCACAGTCACCACTCCAGGATTTGTTAGTGTGGATCTAGAATGTTCCCCAAATCCATGTGCTTGGTCCTCAGCCTCTAGCACATTGGGAGGATGTAGAACTTTGGGAGGAGGTAGAGCCTAGTGGGAGACAGTTTCGTCACAGGGACATGTGCTTGAGCGGGACATGGGGACATGGTCCCTTCCTCTTTTTCTCTTGGTTCCCAGTGGCCACAGGTGAGTGGCTTCCTCAGCCACATTTCCACCATGGTGCGCCTGTTCAACACAGGACCAAAGGCAACGGGGCCGAGCGAACATCGACTGAAACCTTGGAGCCAGCAAAGTGAACCTTCTCTTTGGCTTACACATGAGCAGAATGAAGCGAGATGCGACTCTCCTCTCCTGTGTGAAAGTCAATGCAAGATGGATCAAAAGACCCGGATGTAAGACCTGACCTCTGACCTGCTTCAGAAAATGAGGAAAACACTTACATGCAACTATAGCCAAGGACTTTCTGAAAAGCCCTCTTAACAGCACAAGAAATAATTGGCAAATTGAATTATGTGAAATTAAAAAGCTGCACAGCAAAGGACATCATCAATGGTGAAGAGACAGTCTACAGAACCAGGAAAATCTTTGCCAGTTGTACATCAGAAAGGAGTTACCACCCGAAATCTATAAAGAGCTCCCACAAACAACAACAAACAAACAAACCCTAAGTCCCCCAATCAGTGAAGAGACTGATGAACAGCATAGACAGTTCTCAAAGGGAGAAAGACAATGACAGGCTGGGGACACAGGCCAGTGAATAAGAGAGCCAGCTGCTCATGCCTGAGGCTGCGTGTACATCCCTAGAGCCCATGTAAAATGCTCTGTGTGTCTGTGTATGAACTTGCAGCCTCCGCACAGAGCAGGGGGCATGAGGCAGAGACAGGAGAATTACTGGGACTTGCTGGGCCCCAGTATAGGCCAAAACTCAGAAAGCTGTCAGTTCAGAGAGGGTTAGTCACAATCGAATAAAGTGGCCAGTGACGAAAGGCACACTCTTCCGGCCTCTGCCCAAGTACGCCTGCACATGTGTATTTAGCTGCACACATGTGTGTCTATATGCACATATACCACACACAAACATGCACATGCACACCCACATGTTTTTAAAAGGAAATACAAAGGACAAATAAATATTTGAAAGTTGTTCAGCGGCCCCAGTCATTAGGGGGATACAAATTAAAACTGTTGGAAATTCCACCTCACCCCAGCCAGAGTGGCAATCAGCAAGAAGCGAAATGACAATAAATTCTGGCAATGGTGTAGAGAAAGAGGACCTTTATAAACTGGACTTTATACCAGACTGTAACCAGGTACAGTCACTTTGGAGATCAGTGCTGAGGTTGAAAATACAAGTGCCATAAGATCCAACTAGACCCGAGTGATTCTAACTCAACATACCACGGAAATGTTAGAACATCCATACTTACTGTTGCATTATTCACAGTAGCCAAGATGTGGCAGCAGCCTAGATGTCCATCCACAGATGCAGGAATAATGAACATGGCAGGTACATACACAATGAAAGTTTATTCAGCAGGAGTTAGAGAAATAGCTCAGTGGTCAAGAGCACTGGTTGTTCTTCCAGAGGACCTGGGTTCGACCCTCAGTACCCACATGTCGGTTCACAACAGTAATGACAACTGTCATTCCAGTCCCACGGGATTTGATGACTTCCTCTGGCTTCTTGGGCACTACATGCATGTGGTACACAAACACACACGCAGGCAAAACATTCATACATGTTGTCTTAGGTTTTCTATTGCTGTGATGAAGCACCATGACCAAAAGCGACTTGGGAAGGAGAGGGTTTATTTGGCTTAAACCTACAGGTTCATCATTTAGGAAAGCCGGGGCAGGAACTCAAGCAGGGCAGGATCCTGGAGGCAGGAGCTGGTGCAGAGGTCATGGAGGGGTGCTACTTACTGGCTTGCTCATCACAGCTTGCTCAGCCTATTTTCTTACAGAACCCAGGACCACCAGCCCAAGGATGGCACCACCCACAATGAGCTGGGCCCTCCTCCATCACTAATTAAGAAATTGCTCTGTAGGCTTGCCTATGGCCTGAGCTTATGGAGACAATTTCTCAACCGAGGTTCCCTACCCTCAGATGACTATAGTTGACATAAAAATAGCCAGAACACATAGAAATAAAAATAAATGAAAGATATTAAAAGATCTTCTCTCCTACATAACAGTTATACTATGTTAAGTAAAATAAGCCACATTCAAAGAAAAATGTCACATTTTTCTCTTTTATACAGAATCTTGACTCAACTTTATCATGTGTGTGGAAATATATATGATTAGAACATGAAAATAGAAAGGGGACTTGAGAGATGAGGAGTCTAAATGGGGTGATAAAAAGGGTGATGGGGACTGGAGATATGGTTCAGAGATTACAAATGCATATTGCGGGGCTGGAGAGATGGCTCAGAGGTTAAGAGCACTGACTGCTCTTCTAGAGGTCCTGAGTTCAATTCCCAGCAATCACATGGTGGCTCACAACCATCTGTAATGAGATCTGGCGCCCTCTTCTGTATACATAATGAATAAATAAATCTTTAAAAACAAAACAAAACAAATGAATATTGCTCTTTCGGAGAACTCGAGCATGGTTTGCAGTACTGTCCCAGGTGCCGCTGCCTTGTGTGAGGACCCCAGGTGGGAAAAGGCTGTGTGAGGGAGAGTGAGAGTGTGGACTTAGAAGAAACCTCCCGTAGCTTTGGAGCTGATAAAGTCAGGAACTTCAAAGACTCCTTTGGACAGGTGTGGAGACCCTGATAGACTATAGCCCTTCATACCCCAGCATCAGCATCTCTAGGTTCTACCAACTGGGGGTTAAACGCATTTGAAAACTAAAATCCCATCTGTACTAAATGTAAGGATTATGTCCTTAATTATGTCACCAGCCTGCAATGGCGTCCCAGCCTAAAAAGCGGGAGTGCCCTCTGTGCCTTCTCAACACTAAACATGTGCACACACTTTTCCTATTATCATTCCCTAAATAGCACAGCACGGTCATTATTTGCTTATCATTATGTTGAGCATTGTAAGTGACTCAGAGGCAATTAAAGTGAGTGAGGGTATTGCATAGGTTTTATGCAAACATATACTGTTATATATGGTACTGAGCCCCTGTACAGGCCTTGGGTGTCGGCCTCCACAGATACCGAAGGGCACCAGCACTCTCAGAAGCCCACAAACCTCTGAGTCATCACTTTCCGTTTGAGGTGTTCATCTTCAGCAACCGAGGAACCTGCCTGACTCTGTTTTGAAGACAGGAGCCATCAAGCTGTATTGTTAAAAATAAGCTTCTATTTACTGTGAGAACTGAGTAGCTCTGTTTCCCAGAACCTGACTTTCCCCAACCCATGACCTTGATTTGTTTTTTGAGAAGACCCTGAACTTGACCCTCCCTGACTCTCCCTGACCCCTCCTAATCACATGGCAGGTGATCACATGATTTTTTTAAGGTTATTTTTTTCATTTCCTTATTGCCCCATTGTCTCCCTTCTGTAAAACTCCTGATTTTACTCCTTAAAAGGGGCCCAAGAGGTGGATTCATGGCTGCTCTCTTTAACCCGACTAGGAGGCAGTCGATGGCCAGCTCTTGGATGCACCCCCATAAAATTCAAGCTTGCTTCAAATTCAGCTCAAATTGTGGTAACGGTCTTATTCTGGCCACTGGGATTAACACAACACTTCAATAGGATGAAGCTACATGGTGGCCTTGAGACATATTGAAATGGAGACAAGTGTACCATCCTGAAGCCTGAGAGAGGGAGTATTTTGGTTTGAGGGGTGGGATCAATGGTAACTTTAAAGAAATGTTACGTTTGAGTTGCTTCTGAAACATCCAGTGAAGGTACCAAACCCGTATTTGGATGGTTTGGAAGTTGGGAGGTCAGAAATATTCAACTGAAGGAGTGAATTAACATGTGTTCAACAAGTAGATGGCCTTTAAAGCCAGGGATGTAAACTCCAAGAACAAATAAGTAGGGGAGAATGTGGGTGGGTGTGGAGATCCCAGGGAGGGTGACCCAGTGATGAGGGCTGCTTACAAGTGTTTGCTGGGACAGGAGGAAAGTCATGGCATTTGTTGACTCACAGACCAGTGAGAAGAAAGCTTGGAGGAAAGGAGTGGGCAGTTGTGTTTCACCTTAGAGGTGGCGACCTTGAATGAAATCAGGTTTGACAACGTGGAGGTCATGGATAACCACGACAAAGGAACTTTAGGGGAACGGTGAAGCCAGACACAGAACCAAAGAGCAGGCAAAAAGAGTGGGAAGTTCATGCAGAAGAGACGTAATGGCAGCATGCTCCACACTAGTCTGGAGAACTTTGCTCGGAAGCAGTGTAGTGCTTGGGAGGAGGAGGATGGGCTGGGGGGCAAACATAGGCAGACTTTGTTTATATTCCACATATTGATACATTAGTAACAATAACACTGTAGAGGAGATATTGATGGCAGAATGAAAAGATGTACATGGGAGAAGAATATTCTTAATTTGGCAAACATTTCATGCCTACCCTGTAGCAGGCATCATCATCATCGTCGTGGGCATGAATCCAGGGCATTGATGGCCCTGTCAATGTTGCCACTCACCTGGGCTGTCATTTTGAGGGATGGATTTTCAAGGAGCAGAATGCTTGTAGTGTGACTAGACAGGTGGAGATGTGAACGTGTCAGTCACTTCCCTCAGGTGTGCAGGTGGGAAGGGAATTGAGTTGCACCTTGATGGCATATTTTCTCAACTGTGTGCGAAGCAGGACACCAGTCATCTTTGTGGGGGGATGGAAGGGAAAAGTATGAACCCTTCGACAGGAAAAGAGACCCATAATGGAAATACCTGAGCACTTAGGTCACATCCATTGGAGACTTGCCATGAACTTGAAGTGAAGTCACTCACCCAACTATGTGACCTGTCGTGGCCAGTTACCTCAAGGGCAGCTGGAGGCACTGTCCCGGAGATCACTGCTCCACCACAGGCCCAATAAGCAATGGGACAAGAGACCAGGTACTAAAAACTCCAAGGCTTTAAGTCCAAATCAGTTTTTGCCCCTGCTGCATGCAGTTCCTTATCTCGGGCATTTTGTCAGTGGCCAGAAACTTAAAATGCTTTTAATTCAGGCCCTTAAATTACGATAAAATTAGAAATGTGCCCTTTGCATTTAAAAAAGTTTTAAGTGTGAGTACATGAGTGTATGCATATGTGTACAGCCCAGAGGTCAACCTTGGGCTTCATCCACCTTGTTTTCAGAGACAGGGCTTCTCACTAGCCTGGCTCATCTGGTTGGCCAGCAAGTTGTAGGGATTGACCTGTCTATACCCCCAGTTCTGCAATCACAGCCATACACCGCTGGCTGCCCTTTAAAAAAAAAAAAAAGATATGTTATAAAGGTTGAACACTGGTTTTCATGCTTGCAAAGCAAGCAATTTACCCAGAGAGCCATTTCCCTAGTCCCCCCAACACAATGGTGTTGCTGTTGTTGGCTTTGGCTTTGGTTTTTGATAGGGTCTCACTATGTGTGTGTGGTTGGATGACCTTCAGTGATTAGGACTTCGGGAAGCAAGGGAGTGAGGGAGTCCACTAGGCAGTAGCCCACAGAAGTAGATCTGGTAGTCAGAATGGGTAAAGAGTACACTGAGGAGGGAGGGGGAGATGGGTTCGCCAAAGGCAGTGACATCAACCCATCAGAGCTCTTGGGATAGGGTCCTAGTGTTGGGATTCTGCCCTCACTCCAGAAGCGTGACCACACATGCACAGTTCAGGAGTTAAGCAAAGGGTCTTGTGTCTTACATCATCAGTGTGTGCTGGTGACCACATATGTGCAGCGTGGTCGCACAATCTGCGCATGCATGGCGTGGCTCTGTAAGCCCATCTGTGCCTTAAAGAGTTGTGACTCAGACCCCACCCTCTCTCTCTGTTCTGCTCTCTCTTCCCCCACCTTCTTCCCCCTCTCTATGCCCCCCCAATAAAGCTCTAAAACTAATACTGGGTTCTGTCTTGACCGTGACCTTTCCACGTTGTAACCAGTGCCACCACAGCGTGACTTATCATTCATTTCACCTAGAGTACAGGAGAACGGGGAGGGAGGAAGGTAGTGATGGAAGGATGCTTGAGACTGAAATTTTAGAGATGGGGGATGCAGAGGTTTGAAAGAAAATGGCCTCCAAAGGGAGTGGCACTATTAGGAGGTGTGGCCTTATTGGAGTAGGTGTGGTCTTGTTGGAGGAAGTATGTCACTGTGGGGGTGGGCTTTGAGGCCTCATATATGCTCAAGCCATGCCCAGTGAGACAGTCCACTTTCTGTTGCCTTCTGATCAAGATGTAGCCAGCACCATGTCTGCCTGCATGCCGCCACGCTCCCTGACATGATGATAATAGACTGAACCTCAGAAACTGTAAGCCACCACCTCAGTTAAATGTTTTTCTTTCTAAGAGTTGCTTGGTCGTGGTGTCTCTTCACAGCGATAGAGACCCTAACTAAGACAGGGGGATGACACCTATGACAGGACAATGATGGCATGAGACTAGAGTGGCTAAGGAGGGGAGTCGGGTAGAGCACAAAGTGGGCCCGACGGCGCCACCTACAGCATGTGTCTAGACCTTGAACTGTGACGCTGACCTTTCCTTGAAGGAGTGTTTGCAGATAGAATTAGTGAAAGATCTGGAAATAGCATCAGCCTGGACTGTCCAGGTGGGCCTTTGCTACTGGATCTTGAGTGTTGCTCAGAGGCCTGTGTACTAACGGCTTGTTCTTCAGCCTATGGTACTATCAGAAGGTGGACAAATCTTAGGCAGGGTATGGTGGAGGGGAGTTTGGTCATTGGAGTTATGCCCTTGAAGGAGATGTTAGTACCCCAGTGCCTTTCTCTCTTTTTACATCCCAGCTGCTATGACAAGAACAGGCCTCTTCCACACACTCCATCTATGGGGTGCTGCCTCAGCACAGGCCCAAAGCAGTAGGCCAAGAGATACCGACTGAAGCCCTGTCCCCTTTAAGGTGACTGATTATCTCAGGTCTCTTGTCCCAGTGACAGAAAGCTAGCCAATAGCGTCTAAATGAAAACAGTTCTCAATCTGCCCCCAACCCTCTCAACACACATTCAGTCTTTGGAGACACGGTACCACTGTGTATCCTTGGCCTTGAAATCATCACCCTTCTAGTTCAGCTTCCGACATGCTAATCTTATAGCATCATATTGTATATTCAAGTCCTTAGGATAAAAAAGCAAGGCCCATAAGAGAAGGCCCCTGAAGAGACAGGCATTCCTCAGCCACAGCCCAGGCCATGTGGATGAGACAAGGCAAGATTCTCCCCAAGCCGTCAGCAGGACAGCCCATGTCTTGATTTTGGCCTTCCAGCCTATACAACCATGAAAGAACAGATTTTTAAGGCACCCAATTTGAAGGGATTTCTTGGAGCAGTCCCTAAGAAACTAACCCAGGAACAGAGAAGCTCTGGGGTGGACTGACTTCTTCACGTGGGTGTGAAAACATTAAGGAGAAATGTGTCAGCCTGAGCAGCCAGATCCAGGCTTGTTTGTTTTTAATAGAGGGGAATGACAAGCTGTTGGTAAAGGAGAAAGGCTCGGACCTGCAGGCCAGAGCTAGACCACACAGCTTCAATAAACTGTGGGTGTTAAGGGAAAAAAGGCCAAGGTAGCCAAGCGGTAAAGCTGAGTGTTTAGTGTGTAGAAGGACCTGGGTCCCATCCCTGGCATCCAAAAGTAAGAAAATGAAATACTAAAGCAAGCAAAAATAGAATTTGGAAATGGCCCTTGGAGAGGGTGTGCTTAAGCAAGCACTGTCCTGGGGTGAGTTTGTTTCTTTTAACACAAACATGAAAGGGACGTGCAGAGAAGACACCAAAGGCGTGGCATTCTTCTGAGGACTAGGGCACTGGGACAGTGGGACCCTGGGGTACAGTCTAAGTGTGAGGACAGCTGCCTGGAAATTCGGGTGGAACTGAGGGGTTGAATGGCCCAGCACACAGCCTCACTGTGGATGGCTGCAGGGGACCACTCCCTCTGACAGCTGAGCAAGCTGTTGGAGACCTGTCACCTGGCACACCTGCTCCCAGCACCTGGGGACTGCTCCAGCATGCAGATGACTTGACAGCTCCAGACAGAGTACCTCAGGGCAGAGCTGGAGCCCTGGCGCTTGTCTGTCTAGAATAATGTCCAGATTGAATCTCAGGATTTATATTCGTGTATGTTGAACAACATGGGTCTGCTATATAAATTATAAAACAGGCTCGAGATGGAATGCTGAACAGCCATGACACCTTATAAGGCTGAAGAATGTGGGTGAGTCTCCACAAGAGACAGTGTTGGGCTCACTCACACGACTCTAATAAGGCACCACAGGCTGAGAGGCTGCTGAAAAACTGAAATTTGTTTCTCACAGTCTTGAGAACCGAAGAAATTCAAGGTCCACCTATCCATACCTGGTGAGAGCTACTTCCTGGTTTGGACAGTCATCTTCCTCCTGGGTTCTGCTGTGGCAGAAGAAAACACTCCATGTCTTTTATAAGGGCACCTATCTCTGGTGAGGGCACCCTGTCCTTGACCCACCAAGCTTCTAAAGGCTACATAGCGCCACCTTGCTGTTGGGTTTCAGTGTGAGTTTAGGGATCACGCAAGCATTTGGACAACAGCAGATCACAAAGCACAACTGCATGGTGTGGACACACGTGGAAAATCTTCATTTTCTCCCTTCTTCACTGTGTTTTCCCAAAACGACAACAAAACTCATCACTTTTGTGAGTTGAAGGCAATGAGAAGGAAAATTGGCTCTGACACACTTTTCCAATGCTTCCTTCCCCCTCCCTGTGTGAGGAACAGTTAGGAAACTTCTGTGACTTACTTTAGCTCACAGTAAGTGTGAAACTCTTTCCCTTAGCCTCACCTTTCAGTTAGCCTCATCCTCGACAGCCGTTGACACCTTGCCTCCTGTGGGACTTTGTGCTCCTGCGACACCATCCTTGACTGTCCTTCTGATATGTAGTGGAAGGAATTGGGATTAAATTACAGAAGTGTTTCTCAGCCCAGCCTGAGCACATGGATGTTCTCTACTCTGTCCCATATAAGGGATTGCAAGCAAGCCTGTCTGGGTACACATGGGGCATCTTACATGTGCAGTGACCAGCCCAGCTCCCTTTCCAGGGGTTCCTCTTCCCTCCAGCTCCCCAGTTCCTGCTGGCCTTGAACACAGATGCTCCTCTGGCTCTGTACCTGGCCTGGTCAGCTTCTGTCTCCCACTGCTCCACCTTGCCCCCCCCAAGGGGAATGCCCCAGCCTTTCCTGAGCCTCTTAGGGTTGCCTGTCACTTTCACCTCCTCCCTAGCCGGGGTTTTGGTGCTGGGGAAGGGGAGACAAGGTAATGAATTGGACCCTTTTGATGTAGCTCCAGAAATTCTCACTTAGGTTAAATCTAGGTTACAGATGTTATTCTCCAAATTCACTTTCAAGCCACTTACAAATTATTTGCATACCACCTCTGTCCCTTTTAGAGAAATCAATGAGGCTGTTCACTGGGTCAGTACCCAGCCCTAGTGAAAGTCTCCAGAAAATTCCTGAGGGATTCATAGGACACAGTAGTAGTAACTAATTTATCTAATGTCTGCAATTTAACATTTCCTCTATGGCAAGGCCAGGGTTATGGTCTCACAAAAATCCCACCACAAACACCTCACTCTTCCTGCTCTGTAGCCCCAGGAACCCTCCACAGTCATTGCTGAGCCAGCCAATGGCACTCCTTTGCTCTGCACGGTGAGGGTGGTGACCATGTTAGTCTCTCCAGCCGCATGAAATGATGCACATGCAGCACTGTGTGGCTCGTAATTCATGTGTGTCACTCAAATGGTGGTGGCTGGCACTTGGAGCCTTGCCAAGACAAGCTAGAGAGTCTGGCACAACTTGTTTTTGGTAATCTAGATTCCTCCCAATGGTCACGACTTCACGCTCAGTTGCCAGAAGTCATCCACCTACTGACCTGTTCTAGAATCTCACTAGAAGTTTGTATCACACTCAGTAGCCTCTAGTCCATAACACGATTCTTCTGTTGAAAATTGAGGCATAAAAAGCTGCTATAGGAAATGCATCTAGAATACAAAGAGAAGTCCTTAAAAATCAGTAAACATGGAGACAACCCAATAGAAAAACAAAACAAAACAAAACAAACTGACAGACATGAATAACAGATTCAGAAAAGAGGAACCCTGAAAATCCCATAAGGAGATGTTCCACCTCATCAGTGACATGCAAATTTACCAGCAAGAGACCATTTCCCACTCCTCAGATTAGGAGAACACGAAAACCTTCCACTTCCGAGTCCCATGAGGCTGTGGAGGAGAGTGGCTTTCACATCCTGCTTTGCAGGCAGAACAGGTGAGCCATGGATAGGGCTGTGGAAGGCCAGAGATGGCACACCCACCCTCAGTGAGCCCTGGGTGTGCACCCCTGCAGCACTGTGAAGAAAATGCAAACTCCTCAGAGTTCACCAGCAAGTAAAGTGATTTAAATGTGCAATGTGCTCATGCAGAATAATAAATACTGTTTCGAGATGAAAGCGAATGACCCTGAGAAGGTCTATGAGGGAGGTTTCTAAATCCTGGACTTGGTCTATTGGTGAATATCCATTTCGTTTCATTAGAGCTGCAAAGTTGTTTTAGAACGTCATTAGGCTTAGACTTACTTTTATTTTTATTTTTTTTTGGTCTTGGTTTTCAGACAGGGTCTCACGTAGCCCAGGCTGACCTTCAACTTGCTATGTAGCCAAGGATTGTTACCATTTAGGGATCTTGATGAGGTTCATTTTCTCTGCCAGCTCAAGAATTAAAAGGCAAGGGAAATCTCCAGGAAACAGGTAACAGAGGTGGGGTGGGCAGGGTGGGGGGTGTACAGGAGTCGGAGGGACGGGGTTGGGGGACAGAGGTAGGAGAAAGTTTGTAGAAAAGCTTGCATTAGAGGTGAAGAAACACACGGAGAAAGACCCTCTGTGAAGCAGGGTGGGGACTCAGGAAGCCAATTCTGTTCTCTCCTCCAGGTTTGGGGTTTGAAGGGTCTTTGAGGGGCTCCCTACCCCAGGTTAAGGTTTGTCGGTTTGAACAAAGACTGGGAGGATGGTGTGTCCACAACTGGCAGAGGGCTGGGGAGGAGAGCCCACCAGCCCTTTGTTTTAAGCTGTCGGGTTTTTGTCTCAGGTTAGGAGGGTGAGGAAGAAGCCGGCCATCTTGGAAATTCACCGCCTTTATTACCTAGTCAAGACTTTTTTTCCTAAAGCCAGCCATCTTGGAAGTTCACCGCCTTTATTACCCAGTCAAGGCTCCTTTCCCTATCTGTCTGCCTATCAGGGAACCTATCTTCTAGTCCCTCAGGGTGACACTGAACTTCCTATCCTCCTACCTCTGCCTCCAGAGTTCTGGGATTACAGGCATGTGCTGTGACTCCTAGTTTGTGCAATGCTGGGGGAACTGACCCCAGGCCTTGGTGAGTCCAGGAAGTCACTCTATCCACAGAGCCACATCTCCACCTCCAGTTATTTTCCTTAGGCTGTGAGATGGTGACTCCACAAAGTCCCTGAGCTGAACTTACAGATCTGTGTGTGGGCCTTCTTGATTAGATATTACACTCCAATGATATGGGCAGGACTGGACATGAAGCCTGCCACGCATGCTTGCACAAGGCGCTGGGCTCCATCCCTTGCACTAAACAAACAAACAAACAACAAAAGATGAATAGAAGGCAGAAGTGGAGCTCAGTAGTGTGCACTGCCAGCTCGCTGGAAGCTGAGGCTGGAATGGATCACGTATGCCCTGGAGTTCGAGTGCGTTCTACTCCAACACCGTCCTCGCAAAAAAAAACCAAAACCAAAACCTCCACACACCAAAAGCAAAATAAAAATAATGAACATGAGCTATGTGTGTCCGCACAGATCAATCTCTCAGGCTCAGAGACACAAGGTTAAAAAGAAAAACAACAGATGTTTTTGAGGGTCACATTAAGCATAGTGCCATTTCTATAAATTTTTGGAACTCACTCATCCATATGACATGGTGCTTGTGGGTACCATAGATGTGACAACAACAACAATAAAAATATATGTCCACACAGGTGAGGAGGAAATGAAGAGTGAACAGGTCATACTTGGGGTGGGAGTGGGGTCTCTGCTTGGCAAGTAAGGTGGAGAGTGTGCAGTGAATCACTGTATTATGGTTTCTACTTGTGCATTCACACACACACACACACACACACACACACACACACACACACACACTTGCTTTTTTTGAGACAGGGTTTCTCTGTGTTGCCCTGGCTGTCCTGGAACTCACTCCATAGACCAGTCTGGCCTCAAACTCAGAGATCTGCCAGCCTCTGCCTCCTGAGTGCTGGGATTAAAGATGTGCGCCACCACCGTTCTGCTTGTACTAACATATTTTAATATAAACTTCTGTTTAAGAAAAAAATCAGGACATGTTACATCTCTCTCCAACCTTCTGGTTCCTCTTTCTCTGGGTTCCCCACAGTTAACCTCCAAAGCTGAGAGTCCTGTTTTTTTCAGGGTTAGCTCTAAAGAGCACAGATAGCATCTGGAACCATGCTCCTGCCATTGGCTGTGTGACCTTGGGCAAGTGATTCAACCTCTCTGTGCTCAGTTCACTCATCTGTAAGATGGGGGTCATATAGCAGGACAGATCTAATGAGGTGGCTGCTAAGGTTACAAGAGTTAGAATACCAGGCAGGAAGCCTGGTGTACTGAACCTACTGCCAGTGTCAGCTCCTGTGACGAACTTCCACACCAGAAGTCCCGACTGTTGGAGAAGCTGGGTGAGTACCACTCACTCTTCCCTGTCAACTCATCCCAGCCCTCCTGCTCACAGGAGACCCAGGGGAGGCCTAGGCAGGGATACGGGTAGGGCTGGATCCTTCCCATAGCCCCAGCTACTACTTCAGCTTTGGAGCTTTTCTCTCAAGTCTGAGGAGGGGCAGTGCCTGGCTCCTTCGCCTTTTGCCTCCAAGGGTCCATGCTATTGTGCTTTCTACATTTGAAACAGTTGCCTGTGTATATAATTCAGAGAGTTACATTGCCATCCTGGTCTTTGGCTTTTCTTGAGAATTTGAAAAATGTGACCTTCTGCAGGCTGTTCCTCACTGAGTGACAGGCAGCCTTGGGGGACATAAGCCGGGCAGCCCTAGCATCTGTAGCGTGGGGCCACCACAGAGAAAGAACAGAACAGGCATGTGCATGACCCCCTGGCCCTGGCAGAGGGGCCCTGAAGTGACCTGGGCTCTGCTTACCAAGCTGACAAAGATCTTCTGGAAGACAGACCCATCACCTGAATGAACCAAAGTCTCCTGCTCTGACCAGCCCTGCTAGGGTTATTTGGGCAGAAGGGACTGTCCATTTGGGTAGGTGATCCTTTGCTGCCTGTTATTATGCCCTTCTGTTCTGGGTCCCTCCTTCCCTCTTTGAATTCCAGCCTCTGTAAGAGTGTCTGCCCATGGAGGTCCAAAGAAGCCACTTTGTGAAGTTAAAGTATTAATCTGAAATCCTCTGTGTAGCCTGGTCCTTACGATGAGGACAGGCTGGCACTCAGATGGCCCCAGAGACACCACTCCCACTTCAGTAAGTACAGGCCCTACTAATCATTCTAGAGGCCCAGGGAGCCATGCAGGAGGACCTGAGCTAGAGGGCTGCTGGCTAGTGTCCTTGTGAGCATGGTTGCTCTGTCCCCTGAGGTGTTTGGAGCCTTATACTTTTCATCATTGTGTGTGTCTGACCCTTACCTCTTTCCTTTTCTCTCTTTTCTTTTCTTCTCTCTTCTCTCTTCTCTCTTCTCTCTTCTCTCTTCTCTCTTCTCTCTCTCTCTCTCTCTCTCTCTCTCTCTCTCTCTCTCTCTCTCTTTCGGTGGGAGCTCCACCTCAACCCCTGGCACCCTGGCATCCCTATACCCAAAGAGTCTGGAATGGTTGGAAGGAGTCTGGTAGAAGACCCACCTCAACTCCCCGCCCCATCTATTTCTCTAAACCCACCCCTTCAAAGTCCGCCAAACACAACTCTTACCCTAGAGAGGCTCAAGACCACTCTCTGAGGGTATATAATCGGCATCCCCCAAAACAGACACGGGGTTCTTCTGGCCTTGAGTCCCTATATCCTCTCTAAGGGCCAGGGAATCACCTGGGAGCACTTTAATCATTAAACCTGGGCTTTCCAATTTGGTCTGATTTGGTTTGCTGCATGGGTGAAGAGGCCTTCAGGAGGCCTAAGACTTACCACTTTCTTTCTGCTCTGATTTTTAATAAAAATCACAAGGGTTTCAAGTATAGGTTTGTGGCAGTGGCAAGAGAAAAGATGAACCATGTGTACAGGCTAGTTTTTGATCAGCTTGACACAGCCAGCATCATTGAGAGGCGGGAACCCCCATTGAGAAAATGCCTCCATAAGATCAGGCGGTAGGCAAGCCTGTGGGGCATTGTCTTATTTAGTGATTTATGTGGGAAGGCCCAGTGCATTGTGAGTGGAGCCATCATCCCTGGGCTGCTGGTCCTAGGTTCTATAAAAAAGCAGGTTGAGCAAGCCACAGGGAGCAAGCCAGTAAACAGTGACCGTTCAAGGCCTCTGCATCAGCTCCTGCCTCCAGATCCCTGCATTGCCTGAGCTCCTGCCTTGGCTTCCCTTGGTGGAATGCTATAGCACGAATCTTATATTTTTGGTTGTGAGCCTAGCCTTTAACGGCTGAGCCATCTCTCCAGCCCTATAGCACGAATCTTAAAAGGTCATATATATGTATATTGGAGTAGATGCTGAAAGATCAGAGAAACAGAACAAGCCACAGGCAACCTCACCTAGCCAACTTCTCAGCTGATCCTGTTTCCTCATACTAAAAGTCTCTGAGTCCTCATCCAAATGGATCTTAGCTGAACTGCCGCTAAAAGCCTAAGAGTTTAAAAAGGCTCTAGTTCCTGTCCTCATGCCTTATATCCCTCTCTGCTTCCTGCCATCACTTCCTGGGATTAGAGGTGTGTGCCACCATGCCTGGCTATTTCCAGTGTGGCTTTGAGCTCACCGAGATCCAAACGGATCTCTGCCTCCTGAATGCTAGGATTAAAGGCGTGTGGTACCACTGCCTAAACCTATGTTTAATGTAGTGGTTGGTCTGTTCTCTGACCCCCAGATAAGTTTATTGGGGGGCACAATGTATCATCCCCGGAGTGTGATGTGGAAGTGAAAGAGAAACAAACACTCTCCTCCCCAAGCTGCTTTTGGTGTTTCATCACAGTGATAAAAACCCTAACTGAGACACGGCTGTGGTAACATGCTACTGGAGAGCCTGTGGTAGGAAATCACTTGAGCACAGGAGTTCAAGGGCCTAGGGAAACCTTGTCCAAAGACAAAAATGGTTTTTTAAGTTTTGTTGGTTTGTTTGTTTGAATAGGGACCAATGAGATAATTTAGCAGGTAAAGGTGTTTGCAGAGCCATGGGTACCCGAATTTGACCCCTGGAAGCCAATGAAGGTGAAGAGAACAGAGTACCCAAAGCTGTACAGAGTACCTGACCTCCACATCCATGCTCGCCTCTCACACCGTGCACACACACACTAATAATAAATAACTTAAAAACTGAGCTTCAGACTGTCTAGATCAGAGCCCATTGTGGTGTGGTGTACATTCCTATAACCCCAGCCTTCTGGCCAAGGCAGAAAGATTGTAAGTTCAAGGCAGCCTTGGATATATAGTGAATTCCAGGTTATTTTGAGACACTGTCTCAAATGACAACAGAAAAGCCTTACCACACAAAAACAGCAGAACTCAGACTGAGCAAGTCAACAAGTGGTTTGGAGAGAGGGAGACTGGAAGGGATGGTGGGTGTGGGTGTGTGGAGGAGATGGCTAGGTATAGGATTCCATGCCTCTAGATCAACAGGAGGAAAAGGCCAGGGCCCCACAGGGACCTGGGAACAGAGCAGGGGAATGCTCTCCTGTCTCCACTTGGAGGACCCAGGGCTGTATTGCTCTTTCCAACCACAGGCTCATTTGTCCCCTGTAGTCTGAGGTTTTCCTGTGTCCTGCCCAGCCTGCAGCCACTCAGACCCAAATAAACACACAGAGGCTCATATCACTTATGGACTGGATGGCCTATGGCTCAGGCTTCTTGCTAGCTGGCTCTTATATCTTAAATTAACCCACTTCTATTAATCCATGTTTTGCCACATCACCTGTGGCTTTACTGCCCTTCTGACATGTTGTTCCTTGGGCGGCAGGCTGGTATCTCACCCTGCCTTCTTCCTGTCTCTCTGCTTAGATTTCCCACCTGCCTCTAAGCTGCCTTGCCATAGGCCAAAAGAACTTTATTTACTAGCCAGTGGGAGCAACACATAGTCACAGCATACCCAAAGACATCCCACAGCAGTCCCCCTCAGCTGGAAATTGTGTTGGTGAAAAGAATTACCACCTGAACAATTTCCTGTACTTAGAATCACAGATCCTGAAATCTCAAGCCAGCTGTTTCTAAGGCAAATGTTGAAACACCTTGCAGATTCCCAAGGAAGGCCAATGCTATCGTTTGTGCCATGTATGGCCATGGTTGGGGCTTATTCATGTATTCATGGGGATTCATGTATTTATAATGGTGTTTTAAGCCACACTGACCAGAAGAAAGGCCACATTTCCTAACATTTCTTGTAACTAGATGAGACCAGGCAACCCAGTTTCTGGCTAAGGGATGCATTGGAAATATAACCTTAAAGTGTGGGGCATATTGTCTCCTCACCTGCTAGCTGAAATCCAGACGTAAATGGATGGAGCACATGTAACTGTCTTGGAGCAATGAAGTGAAAGCCACATTATCCATGTACGATAATATGTTTACTCATGTCATTGTCCTTCTTTTTCTTTTCCTTTTGGAGACAGGACTGTGCAATGTTGCCCAGGCTGGCCTCCAACTTGATCCTCTTGCCTCAACCACCCCAGGGCTAGGACTAAAGGAATGTACCATTCTTGGTGTCACAGTGTCTTCTATGCCCAGCTGGATGGGGTAGCTAGGAGCTAGGGACCAAGTCTGAAATGAGCCCGTCTAACATCCATTAGCATATTGAATCAAACTAGCCCAATCCCAAAGGGACTCACTAGGGCACAGCATGATGGTCCCTCTCTGGAACTGCTGGAGATGTGTGAACTGCACATTCACACAGCAGTTCAAATTTTAAGACCCACTTTATTTCCTTGCTTTGTTTTCTTTGTCCTGGTGTAATGGAAGAAATTTCCAAGCGTCTTTAGAATTTTTCACCTTGAAGTAATCTGCTGTGACTTTTGTTTTGAGAATTAGATGTAAATGAGGTTTGATTTGCAAATCTTCTCTGGGCTGCAGAGTGTATCACACAGAGACCTCTGCTTCTTCCCTATGGCTCCTTTCCTACATAAGTTCTACAAACTCCAAAGGCAAGCTTCAAGAACCCGGAAATGTTCACTTCAAAAGCACTGGCCTTGAATTACGTTTATTAGGATCTTCCGGTAACTGCTGTTAAATCTCTCTAAAACAGCACTCCGCTTGCGCAGTTACAAGTCTAAGACAGGCTGTTTTGATGTTCAGTTTCTCCTTCAGTGCTTTTACATGCTTTCTACATCCTGCAAGGACATTTACTTTGCATGTAAACTATTTTGTTGTCTGGCTTTAAAAAACTAGACACTGTCAGAATTCTCAGCCACGTGCTTTAATCTTACCATTGGTAACTGCAAAACAGGCTTTGCAGGTTAAGAGGCCTGAGCCAGTCTTCACCTACCTCTCTGTTTGCCGGTGGGGGAACCCTCCATAATCCAGCCTGTAGGTACCCCATAAGTCATCCACTTGAGACTTATCATTTGGGGAGTCCTGGTGGGGAAAGGTTCTTCCTGGCAATGGAGGAGGTCTTGTTGCTGTTGCAAAGCCTTGCATTTAAAGCACAGCTAAGCAACTTGACAGGCAGCCAGTGGGGAAGAAACCCGGTGAGCTGGCTGAGTGGGTTCCTGGGCCATGCTTTCATTTTGCCTCTTCCACACCAGCTCCCAGGAGGAATGTAACAACAGCGTCATCGGACCAAAGGTGGAAAGTGAGGAAACAACGGAGCCAGAGCCCCCTTCACCTAAGTAAGGCAGTGATCGGCAGGGCGCTCAGACTGAAAAGCGTCAGGAGCCAGGTGCAGGGGTGCATGCCGGAAGTAGAAGCAACTGTGGAGCCTGAGGCAGGAGGATTGTAAATTCAAGGCCAGCCTGGGCCACTCAGAAAGAGCTTGTCTCAAAATGAAATTCTTTCTTTTGCTTTTTCTTTTCTTTTTTTTTTTTTTAAAGAGCATTATCCCAGCATGCTTGTAGCCATAAGTTCAACCTCCAGTATAACAAATAAATAGAAAAGGCACCTGGGCATATGGAATACCCGACTGAAACACCTTGCCAATTCCACCTTAGATCCTGGGAGTCCATCTTCACAGGCTACTGCTGCTACAGTGTGTCCCAACACGCTCTCATGGCATTCAGTGTTGCTGAGAACCCCCCCCCAGCCCATTGATGCTCTCTAATACCAATTATGAATTTGTGTACAGAGAGGAGAAGCCCTCCGCTCCACAGCAAATGCCCACTGAGAGAGGGAGCTCTTGCCCTGCCTATGCTGAATTAGCACAGTGTCAATCGAAAAATCCAGGTGCTGAAAGTGACATTCCTGGATGCCATCTTCCCCCGGCCTCGCTTTAGAGAAAGTGATGCCCCTTATATCGCATCTGCTACTGACACCAGGTCAGGCCTTTGTCACTGATTTTGTAGCTGACGGCGAGAAACATCTACTTCTTTTCTCAGCCACCAGCTGTCTTACTGCCACTATGACTAATCAAGCCATGACTGAGCTGAAAACTACTGTTTGCTGGAGATGGAGAGCTGGCTCGGTGATTAAGCGCACTTGCTACTTTTGTAAAAGACCCAGGCTCAACTCTCAGCACGCATGTGGTGGCTCACCATCACCTATCTTCAGATGCAGGGAGTCTGACACCCTCTTGGAAACTCCACAGGGACACAGCAGGCATGCACACTGTAGGCATGCACACAGCAGGCATGCACACTGCAGGCATGCACATTGTAGGCATGCACACGGTGCATATACATGCAGGCAAAAACTCGCACATACACAAAAAGAAGTCTAAAAAGTTTGGGTGCTTTTAGGTTACTTCTTCATGGAAAAACTTGACACTGCCCTGTACCCTTTAGAACAAAGCTGAAGAGCTGCCGTCTGCCCGTATGTCCTTCTCAGTATGGCACCACCTGCTTCTCCCAGCCTTCTGTACATGCGCCTTGCCTTGTCCCCCAGAATCAGACCCTGAGTCCTCCTGTTTCAAGCTTTTCCCAAGATGCCCTTTGGCTACCTGGGTCTCACCTCCCTCCTCTACTTCATCTAAGGCTTTCTTGTCTTCCAACTGTGCCTCGGAATCAGTAAGTGCAGAGACGTCCCTAACTTTTCAGAACCCTGCTTTGGACTCTCTGTGGTCCAGACAGGCCTCTGCCAGAAAGGTGGCATCACTGTGGGGTGTGGACTGCTTGGTGTGGATAGTACCAGGATGGCACAGACTGTGGGACTTCTTAGGCAAGCCTATGTGCTGTTTGTCAGCACTTGGCATGGTGCCTGGTACAGATGGCAGACTCAACAATCCTAATGGATTAAATGAGTACATCCACAGCCTAGGAAAAAGTAGAGGAGTGAAGAACATTACCTATGCTGCCACAGGAGATCATGGAGCCAGCTGTCTTCTTGCCCTCTCTGAAAACCTGTTTTACCTCCGTTTTCTTCTCTCCTTCCTCAGTGCTCTACAGAAGAATGCCTGCTGAAGAGCATGGTGCTGGGGGTGGAGAGTGGAGGAAATGGTCTCAAAGGCACACTTGTTTGTCTCCCTGTCCATTTCCACCTTAGTGTCTAAAAATCCAAGCGTATCAAAAACTGTGTCATACACACCCTAAGAACAAGAAGGATTTTTTTAAAAGTGTGTGCGTGTGTGTGTGTGTGTGTGTGTGTGTGTGTGTGTGTGTGTGTGTGTGACAGTTAAAAAACAGTGCCCAATTGGTTATGGTAGTACATGTCTATAACCACCAACATTGTGAAGGTAGAGGCAGAGATCAAGAGTTCAAGGCTAACCTCAGCTATATAGAAACTTTGAGACCAGCTTGGGCTACATGAAACCCCATCCCCCAAACCCAAAACAAATAAAAAAGAAAATAGTACCAGTAAAATACAAGCATCACATGAGGTCAGAAAGAACATCTTCAAACTGAGTACAGATAATATTTGTCTGCCAACTTCCTCTGCACACCCACACAGAGCTGGCAGATCTGCATGATTGTCTCTATTTCCCCCTCAGACCCATGCTTGCCTGCTCTGTGCCCTGTGAGGCTAGCATCTGTGGATGCTTGTCCTGCTCTGTGCTCTGTGAGGCTGGCATCTGTGGATGCTTGTCCTGCTCTGGGCTCTGTGAGGCTGGCATCTGTGGATGCTTGGCTTAGGCTCTTATTCCTCAGCCTGGGCCAGCCACTCAGAATGTCTACTAGTGAACTGGAGAAGGGGAGGTGAAGCAGGCTGGTGTCTGCTTCCAGACTTCAGGTCATCGGAATTCCTGGCCAGGTCACAAAGGACTGGGAATATTCAAGCTTCCTTAAGGACTATGGTTTTCATAGATATGAGAGACTGGTCTTTCTAAATGTCCTTATTCCAAAACCAGAGAGAGCCACAGAAGAGTCTGGACTCCCAGGTTCCAGCAGGTCTCTTGGGACATGTGTAGATGATGTCAGGTGAGACTTTCTGTCCCTCACCAGCCTCTTTATTCTGGGACACAAGCCCCATGCTCAGGTCTCCCTTCGCTCATCCAGCCCATTTAGTCCATGGCAATGAATTTGACCCATGATGGCTCCCAAAAGCCCTTTCATTAAAACCAAACACCTGTCTCCCTGTTGTTATCTTCTTCCATGCTGTTTGGGATGCTTCACTCTCTTATTTTGAAACCTAAACAACTAATTTGAATCCCGTCATCCTTAAGAAAAAATTGTCAATACAAGTCAAGAGCTGCAGGACAAAGAACGCTCTACCCATATGCCTCATATGGGGTCAGACACAGTGCTAAGCACTTCCACATGCACTGCCTAACTTAATCTTCTTTAAAACCCCGAGGTAGTGAGCATTATGCTCCTCAACTGATAGATAAGAAAACTGATTAGTGAGAAGTTTCAAAATTTGCCCAAGGTTACGCTCATTCTTGACTGCCAAGGCGGGATTTAGACTTGAAGACGCCAGGATGCTTGCTCTTAACCTCCAGACTCTACTACTGTGAGAACTACTCAGTCAAACCTGTCATCCCTTTAAACTCTGAATTTCCTTCCAAGAAAATCAGAGCACCCGGCTCCTGAAGAGTCGGTTTACCTCCGCCTACCAGCAGATGGCGCACAGCCAGTTGTACCACAGCTAGCAGGCGCTCCAGGGGGAAGCCCAATTTCCCCTCATCCCTGCCTGACTGGCGTGGGAATGAAATGGAAATGTGTTCCCAGTGGTAAATGGTGCAAACCCACACAGCTTCCACGTGGCAGAGCCAAGAGCTTAGCCGATAGGTTTGACTCCTAAAGGCTCTGTTTTGCCATAGCCGCTACTCAATTGCCAGGAGACTCTGGGTCCCCTCAGTGGATCCAGTGAGCTCTTTCTTTGCAGAGAGCTAAAACTGGCATGCAAAAGAATTAGAAGAAGTAGATACATGCCACACCAGCATGGACTTTCTTAGTCAATTCAAGAGACCGTGGTTGCCCGCTCAAATCCCCCTTCTAAGACTCTGGCGGAAGCCTGGGACAGACAGCCTCATGCCCATGTCTGAAGATTAAACTAGGCGTGGCTTGTCCAGATAGACTTGTGGCTGAGACAGTTGCCTTCCTACAACTGAGGCTTTGAGCCTCTAGATGGGCTTTTCAAGGAGAACCAGTTGGAGAGTACAGCTGGGCTCACAATATGCATGCCAGGAAATCCTGGGGCCCTGAGAAGCCACAGAGTTGCCCTCTCGAGTGACTCTTACCTATAGCTAGAGTAAGAGATATGCTGGTCACACTAACTATGCCTGCCACGTCTCCGGGCTCTGAGACAGACCTTGGAGAGTGGAAACGGGTCTTTGATGCATGGAGACTTGGGAAATGGCGGAGACCAAGATTCTTCCATCTTAACATTTGTCTAAGAAGCATGTGAGTGCATGTAATAAAGCTGGTGTAACAACCACACACCATGGACTTCCAAGGAGAGAATGTCAAGTCCAAGGAAGCAAACGGAACTGTTTCTCCATGAGAGTACAGAATCTCAGACTGCAAGGTCATTGTTACCCCCGCCCCCTACTGCAGTATAGACTCATATTCATCGAGAACATCTGGGAGCTGATCTGGTCAGTCTCCCCTTCAGTAACACTGCCCCCCTTCAGTAATGGCATTCCCCAACTCTCCCTCCCCCACCGGCAGAGTTAGAAATTGGGCCTGGAATCTGGGCTAACTTCTGACTTTGAGAAGAACAGTAAGTAGTACATTGTCCCAGTCCCCGAGCTCTTTTGTAACACAGTTTTCCAACTTAGATTCCCGTTTTATACAGAGAGAGAAGCAAGTCCTGTCAGCTGTTGAAAAGCAATTTTTAAAAATTGAAATGGTTAATCTGGGTATTGTGGCACATGCCTACAGTCCTTATACTAGAGAGGCTGAGGCAGGGGGACAGCTGGCAGTTCAAATCTACCACGGGCGACACAGTAAAATTCTGTTTTAAAAGAAAAAGGAAGAAAGAAAAGAAAAACACGTGTTTTGAAAGCCACTGAGGTTTATATAAGATTGAGGAGTCCTCTGTCCGTCCTCAGCGAGTTTGCCCAGACTCTCAGAGCTGTGGGTGAACTCTGAATCCAGCATCGACATGCCAGTGGGGAGCAATTAGCCCTGAGTCAGGCTTGCATGTCGGGAGCCGATAGGGCTTTAATAGATACGTCCCACTGTGTGAAGAAATCTGCTCTTCCATTAACTCCTGGCCAATAGCCGTGGCTTTCCTGTGTTTATGAGCCTGGCGTCTCGTCGGGCTGATTAAATAAAATAACTTGTGGCTCCTCAGGTCCCACCATCTCCCCTGGAATTGACTGTTCTTCCCAAAGAAGTGTCATAATTTCTGTCTGCTCTCAGTAAGAGAACAAAGCAAGTGGAGTAAAGCTTGGGGAGAACCAAGACACCATCTGGTGGCTGTCTCCTATAAATCTTTGCCTCAGATGCAAATGTCTTGCACACAGGAAAGTGGTTTTGTGATTTGGAGGCTTCAGGGAACCAGGCTGTGTGGCCAGGGAAGCAGACATAGGCAAGTCTCAGAATATGCAGATTTCTGGAGTGCCTCACTACTGGTTGATGTAAAGAACTCATTTGTGTGTTTGTTTCATTTTGCGGGTGCTGGCATTTTAATCCAGGGCCTTGGCTACGCTAAGTAGGGTTCTACTGGGGACCTACACCTCTGAATTTTCTATCAGCAGCTAATAGGAAGCCCAGAGGTAACCCCCCTCCGAGGACTTTCTCAGCATGAAACAAAGAATCCTTGGATGGCTGAGTGTCACCCTCCGGTGGTGAGGCTTCTTAGCAGGCAAATGTGCCCAAGAAATCCTTATCTATACACGGTTTCCTTCCATGACTGTGATGCAGTAGAACAGAGAAGACATTAAGATCCATTCCACCAGGTTCTTCTTCTCAGGGAAACCGGCTCCGGCTCCACTCCCTGAAGACCATTTTTTTTTTTTTTTTAATGAGGGTATGCATCACACACTTCCCCCTCTCACATCCAGCCTCTCACCCTGGGCTCCTGACCACAGAATGGCCTTTGTCCTCTTTGGCAGATGGCAGTGACTAAAGTGACCTCAAGTTGACATTTTTTGATCAGTAGCCACAGAGCCAGGCTGTCCTCCGGGCAGAATTCCCAAGTAAGTGAAGTCCTTCTCTGGGGGTCCCTTTGTCCCTCGTCCCAGCTGCACGACCCTCCCCTCTGCCCACTCCTCTCCAGCTCCACACTGTTTCTATGTCCCCACAAGGTGCGAAGGGCATACCCTCACTCTGGAAAGCCCTGCTTGCTAGGAGAAAATGCTGTCACCGTGACCGTTTTGCAAAACCTACATGAGCCAAAGGCTAGAGCTCCTGTGGGTGCTTCGGGAAGAGAATGGGAAGCCGGGAGAAGCCACGGAGAGCCTCTAGTTTGTACCCTGGCTGCGGTTCAAGGGTGACCACTCAGACCCTGAGCTCTGCGCACTATCAGCCGACACCCGCTTCCCGGCAGTGTTGGAGCCCCTGTGCCCAGGAGCCCAGTCTCTCCTCTCCTCCTTTCTCCTGCAGCCGGCTGGCCTGTGTTTAGACTTGTCTGCTCTGAACTAAATATCCTGGCACTTCTCAGCAGCAGGTACTTCATGTTAATTAACAGGAAGAAGATAAAACAGGAACCAGCTCAAAAGGTTCGCTCACGGCTGGGGGTTTAGGGGTGCAAAGTGGGGCTCTGTGGAGCAGGGGAGGAGGTTTCTCAGCACAAATGGACTTGGTTTTCCTTGTTTGGGACCAGGAAGGGGAGAAGGAGAGGGAAGCTCCCTCCCCATCGCTCACCTGCTTGGGGGATGTATATAAAGCAAGCAGGGTCATCCATGTACCCCAGTTGCAAAGCCTAAAGACATCAGTTCATTGCTCCAAAAGGCGGAAGTCACTGGACTTCGGCTAACAGAGCACCACAGTCTCATGGTGAGACAGAAATAGGCAGGAAACATCCAAAGGAGAGTCATGCTCAAGGACACCTGTGGTCCTACAGCTGTGCGGTGTGGTTCCGATCCGGAATGTTCCCCTAGTTCCATGTATTAGCAGCTTGGCCCAGCCTAGGCTGCTACCAGAAGACAGTGGAACTTCCAGGAGGTCGGGCCTAGTAGAAGAAAGGTTGGTCATCAAAGACATTCCCTTGGGGTGGGGGGTAGTAGGACCTGGGGCCACTTCCTCTCTCTCTCTCTCTCTCTCTCTCTCTCTCTCTCTCTCTCTCTCTCTCTGTCTCTCTCTCCCTCTCCTTTCTGACCCCAGTGGGAGCAGCCTCCTACACTCCTACACCATCGGCAGTTCACCATGATTTTCTGCCTTGCCACGGGACCAAAAGCATTGTGCCAAGGGACTGGAGATTGAAACCACCAGCCGAATAAACCTTCCTCCTCGTAACTTGCTTATTTGGGGTATTTTGTCACCGCGGTGGAAAGCTGCTAATACAAGCATCCTTGTGGAGCGGTTGTCATAGCCGCAGACTACTCAGACTTGGGCTGAGGAGACCCGGAGAAAGAAGAACCCCTGCTGGACACTCCATAACCTCGAGGGATTCAGAATTCCTTTTAACCTTCAGCAGCCAATACCTTCAAGATCTTGAGGGAGAGAAAGCCCCGGCCTTTGGTCTCATGCCTCCGATTTCCAGATCTCCACATAAGTGGGAGTGTCTGTCAGATATACTCAGCCACTGAAAATGCTTGAAGGAAAAATGATGTTGTATGAGTACCAGGCTGCCTGGACAGCAGAAACACACTGGATGGGTGTCAGGGAAACCAGAGAATCATGGGTGGATCTGTGCCATGCCCACACCCCCTCGATCCAGATTGATGTCCACTGTGCCTCAGTACCTCAGAAAGTGAGTTTATTTGGATATCTGGTCTTTACAGATGTAATCAAGTCAAAATGAGGTCATCAGGGTAGGCCCTAGTCAGATTAGGATTGGTATCTTTATCACAGGGGGAAGTTGGGATACAGAGACACACATAGGAGAATATCACACATGCAGAAAGATGCCCACCCCTGAGCCAATGAGAGAAGTCTGGGACAAATCAGAGGCCCCCAGAAGATATCTTCGAAGGCACTGTTTTCTGGAGCAGCCAAACCCAGAGGGGGAGTAAGAGTCGCTACTTGGTTCTGCAGCATTGTTTCATGTAGGACATAGCTGCACTTGGAGACGTGTCTTGAGAATAAGTCAGTAAACAGATTAAAGAGACTTTCTACCATCCCTGCTAATCCTTGATCTTCCTCCCGCCCTGCTTGCCTTCAAGTTCAGTCTGTGTTATTCTTTCATGTTATTATTGGATGGTAGCAATGAAGAAGCCCACGCCTGCAAACCCACCTTGTGAACCACAATCTCTCTTCCTGCCTCTTTCCCACAGTTTCTGCCATCAATTTTGTTGGGTTTGCACGGGAATGAACGTGTGTTGGGTGAACTCTTGAGTGTGTTTGCCTTGCAGGTGGAGGCTTGTTGGAGGAGGAGGAGGCGTAGGAGGGGTGTGTCCAGGGTGGAGATCACGGTTGGCTTCCTGTGAGCAAGCTGGGGAGGGGTCTAGGGACTCTTGAAAGAGCCTCAACCTGTGAACCCTGTTTTCTCCTTTGCACTCCTCTTGTTAAGTGGGCGGCACTTTGGGAAAATGGCTCTGGATTTCCTAAGTCAGTTGAATAGCTTTGGACCACTGGACACCAGTATTGGCAGGACCATTCCCAAAAGGGTCTAATTGGAAGGCATCTCAACAGGGATCGCATGTGTAACTGCTCACACCTGTGGAAGGAACACAGAAGGTAGATCCCGGGCATGAAAAAGGCACACCAGAGGTTGACCTAACGTGATGTTACATTCCTGTTGGGTGTGGAGGGGAAGGGTGGCCTCCCATGGGGGAAAGGGGAGGGGCGTCTCCTTTGAGGTCCCACTTGTGCCAAGTGACTAAAGTGAGGGTGATGTGATGAGTAATCTGCAGACTTCCAACGGCTGTAACACGGTGTGAATAATTCTGATAATGGCCCTTTACTCAGCGAGGGTGGCAGCCAGATAAGCAGATTGCCACAGCTAGCTCTCCGTCAGCCTAAGGTAACAGCTCCTTCGATTGCCATCTGACATGACGTAACACAACACTGTGACAGACATGTCCCTGTGGGACCTGCCAGGCTGAGGGGAGAATGATGAAATGGGAGCCGGTCCTGATGGAAAGCCTTCTTAGAAGCTCATTCTCTGTGCTCCCCAGCTGTCTGTCCTCTGCTCCCAGGCCAGCAGCAAGGACAGATGGACAGAGGCCTCAGTCTCCAAGGAGCTTCGGGGACTTCTTTCTTGTAAAGGGGCTCGTGCAGAGGGAAGAAAGGTGTTGCATGAATCCCAAATGGTCTTACAATAAAAACCCGAGCCAGTATTAGGGTGAAAGCTGAAAGGTCAGAGAAGCAGAGCAGCCAGCCACCACCTCTTACCTCACCAACTCCTCAGCCTGAAAGCGAGAGCCAGAGTTCCTGTCTCCTCCTGCCTTATATTCCTTTCTGTGCCCAGCCATATCACTTCCTGTCTCAACCTTCCTAGTACTGGGATTAAAGGAGTGTGATCCCAAGTGCTGGAATTAAAGGCATGTGCCACCACTGCCTGGCTCTGTTTCTTTTTTAGACTGGATTAATCTTGTGTAGTCCAGGGTGGCCTTGATCTCGCAGAAATCCAGACAGACCTCTGCCTCCCGAGGGCCAGGATTAAAGGTGTGTGCCACCACTGCCTGACCTCCGTGGTTAACTCTGTGGCTGGCTCTGTCTTCTGATCTTCAGGCAAGTTTTATTTCTTAGATTACAAACAATAAATCACGCCAGAAGGGCTTTCCTGACAAAATGGCTGCACCTTGGTTTATCAACCCATTTCACAGTGGTCATGCCCTATGTTTCCACACACAATGGATGGGGTTTTCCGTCAGCTTTCCAAATTTTCTTTTCTCATGGTGGTAGATGCACTCCAGAGTTCCTAGGTGAGCCAGCAATCTCTGTGCTTCCAGCCTGTGTGTTTTGGCAGGCTTCACCCACACTTCCTGTTCTACGGGAGAGTTCATAGCCCAGGCCTGGTTGATGAGAGTGCTACCCAACCAGGCACAGAAAAACTCTGAGCCAGTCAGAGATACTACAAGACCTTTGTCCCAGCCACGGGAAAGAGGTTTCTTTTGTTGGAGTTGTTAAAATAGTATGGTTAATGTAGAATGGCTTAGGAGGCCCTCTTGCCTCCTTGGGAAAAGAGGTTGGCCCAAACAAGGTCAACACAGAATAGAGAGGCAAGCAGAGCTGGGGGTGGGGGGCATACAAAGAATGAAAATATACAGTTGACCAAATATATATTTTCATATATATGTGTATGTGTATAATATATATTATATGCATACATATTCTATGTATATAGTATACACAGACATGTATATACCATGGAAAATATGGAATCATTTTAAATGAAGCTGTGTCTAGATGCTTGAACGGATGCCCAAAACTGAGGGACATTTCCCTCTCTACTCCCCAGCCCCTCTTGGGCTGTCTCCGTCATCTGTAACTGTCAAGAGGGGTCTCAGAGCACAGGCGTCACCATGGTCTCTCACATGCAGCACTCTGTAAGTCATGGGAGATGGGCACTTCTCACAGAGGGCCCCCAGGTCTGCCCCTGTGCTGTCCTTCTCCTCGCGGGGGCCCCCCTTGTATCTCTCTACCTCTCTCACGGCTTTTCACTTTTCTTCCCTCCTTCTGCTACACGTATTGCTGTGTCATACAGTGAGTGCAAGCTCTAAACACGGTAGGGGACAAGGACCAGGAACGGAGGAGGGGCTCCTCCTGGCCAATCCTGGAACAGCTTAGACACCAAAATGGAGAGGGAAAAAGTGAGTCATAAGCCATTAAAACCAGAAGTCTAGAACTGCGGTGGTGCCTGTGGCTGATGGGGACCCAGGGCAAGCAGCGCAGGACACCGTGGTCTTCCGAGGCTCTGAGGGCTCCTCTGTCCTGTGGTGGGCCATCTCTGAGCCTTTGTGTGTGGAGGAGCATTGATGTGACAGCAGTGGTGTTCAGTAAGGAAACTGATCCTGTGGAGAAACTCATCATGGATGGGATAAGAGAGTCCAAATCAAAGGCACATACCAGAGGACCTGCTGCTACTGGCCCAGAGTAGCAGCAAGGGCTGAGCAGAGCTTTTGGAGCTTACAGACATGGATGACAAGGGAGACATGATTGCTTCTCCTGCCTTCAGATTTGAAGACCTGAAGTTTGAAGTCACTGAAAAACTCTGGTCCTAAGAATTTACCATGAATTAGTTGTACAACTAATTCGAAAAATTCCAACAAACATTTGTTTCACAATTAAAAAAAAAAAAAAAGGCTGTGAGTTCATCCCCCCAAAGTGGGCGAGTTAACGGTGCAGCAAACAGGGAAGACAGGGTTTCACTGACAGAGAACTGTGGGGACACCGGCTAGTAATGAGTGGGAAGTCATGGTTGAAAATTTGGGGGCCAGAAAGATGGCTTGTGGGTAAGAGTTTGGGATCTCCAGAAGCCATGTGCAACAGCTGGATTCAGGAGCACACATGTGGAACCCAGCTCTCCTCTGGTGAGGCAGGAGGCTGGGACAGGGGAACCACCCCACCTGGAAGTCTGCCGGCCAGCTAGCCTGAGGTAACCTGTGCAGTCACAAAAACAAGAGAGTTTCTGCCTCCAGCAAAGAGGAAAATGAGAACTGACTTATAGAAATGTATGATATAGAAATGATAGGACAAAAGAGGAGGTTATTGAATCTACTTTAATTTAAAAAACAACTATTAATCTTGCATATTTTACATTAGTATAGCTTTTGGTTTATTGATACAAATGTAAAGTTAATTTTATTATACTGTATGTATATTTCTATTCTTGTTTAGGGTATTATGTTTATGCAACTCGTTTAAAATTGGAATATGTAGGTCAAGCCCACATGCCCAGAACCCGCCATGGTGTAGCTCAGGGCCTCACCCTGAGGCATCTCTGAATCACGGCTCAACTGAGAGACTCAACTAGGAGGCTGTTTTTAGCACCGTTCTAGAATCTCTTCTTAAGTTCTCTCGGGTGTTAGGTGGAAACTATTGCCACCTCATATGGGCACCAAATGTAGCTAGGGTTTTCTCTGGACGAATCTCTCCCATCTGTGGTCCCACAGCCTCTTAAAAAGTAAACACACAGAGGCTTATATTAATTACAAACTGTATGGCTTATGGCTCAAGCTTCTTGCTAGCTAGCTCTTGTAACTTAACTCAGCCCATTTCCATTAATCTATGTTTTGCTACGTGGCTTTGTGGCTTAGAGGTACTTTCACATCTTCCTTCTTGGGTGGATGAATCACATCTCCTCTGACCCCACCCTTCTTCATCTCCATCTTTATTTTATTTTATTTTTTAAGATTTATTTATTTATTATATATACAGTGATCTGTCTGCATGTGTCCCTGTAGGCCAGAAGAGGGGACCAGATCTCATTACAGGTGGTAGTGAGCCACCATGTGGTTGCTGGGAATTGAACTCAAGACCTCTAGAAGAGCAGTCGGTGCTCTTAACCATTGAGCCATCTCTTCAGCCCCTCCATCTTTACTGTGAATGTACCACCTAACTTTATTCTGCCTTGCCATTGGCCAAACAGCTTTATTTATCAACAAATGAGAGCAACACTTATTCACAGTGTACAGAAAGACATCCCACAGCACCAACTCCTGAAAGTTGACCTCTGACCTTTGCAAAAACTGAAGCAAGCAGGTGCTCACACACATATGTACATGCACACAATACACACAAAATATTTTTTATTTAATTTAATTAAAAAAAAAACAACTAGAGCCTGGAGAGATGGCTCAGTGGTTAAGAGCATTTGCTGTTCTTCCAGAGGACCCAAGTTCAGTTCTTAGCATCAACATCAGGTTGCACACAGCTGTCTGTAACTCCAGCTACAGAGGACCCAAAGTCTCTGGCTTCTGAGGGCACCTGCATTCATGTTCATATACCCACATGTAGATGACATACACACTTACACAAGATTAAAACTCATAAAAAAAAAATCAAATTAAAAAAAAAAAAAGTAAACCATCGTTTTGAAGCCATGTTGGTAAGAATTTTTGTCAGCAATGACACTGAGTTTGCAGATGACTTTATGTAGTACCGACATTTTAATAGTATCGATGCTTTCAACTCATTAACAAAGATACATTCCTGCTGTGTCTTCTTCAGCGATATTTGGATTATAAATTGGGCATCCTCTAAATATACCGAATCACTAATGGCTTGGGGTGTGTGGGGGGGAGCAATCAGGAGATGGAAAGAAACAGAGGGAGGTGGACAAGGAGACAATGAAGCACACAAGGAAATGAGGCTGTCAGTCCATCGAGGCTAAGGGTGGGTGTAGAGTGTTTTGTTTTGCTCTCCATCACATCGGGAGGCTTGACATGACGCCCAACTTCTTGTTGCTGGTTTTAAGAGCCTTGCTGCAGGTCAGGGCTGTTCCCACTGGCCTGGGGACAGCAGTTCCCACCAGCTGTGCACCTTGCAGACCCCGCCCCCCCTCCATGCCCTGCTGTAGCAATGAGCAGCACATGAGACTTCTCTCCACATGCATCAATGGTTTTGTCAAGTGAGATTTAATCCTTCCAAATCAGGGGGATTATTGAGGGAAACCATTAAAATTGTTCATTAAAATGTTAACATCCCATTGCTGTTATTCTGTTTATAAGAATTCTCCCGGAGCCTGGTGTGTGGTGCCTCTCTGCTCTGCTCCTGTCTAACTCAGGCGAAATCCAGAATTTTGGAATGGCTTGCATTTCTTCTTGGCCCGAGGAACTCTCCAATGTGGGCACAAGGCTCAAGAAAAGAAATTTGTTTTAAAGACAGCTCCAAGTTCAGCGGACACTGGATAATTTGGACTGAATAATTCTATTTCTAACGTGTGCAAAGTAGCATTGGCAAAATATAAGCTATGGCCACTGTATCATCCAAAATGAAAACATCAGAAAAATGTTACAAAATCTTAAAAGGGTACTTTCATAGTCCCACAAAAAATGCCACCACGCAAGGAGAATTGTGAGTTGGTGGAATGGGCTGTAAGGACCGCACCTGTTAACTTAGCAAGGGTCCCTGGGAAGAGATCAGGCTGTGGGGACTTTATATGCCCTGCATATTCTCGAATGTGTAGCCACAACCCTGGCTCCAACACACTAGGTGGTGCTCCCCACTGTGCTAGCCAGAAAGATTTCGAAATGTCCCCTGAAGGGCAACCTTGATGGAGAAATACAGCCCTGATCTGAGAGGACTGTGTGAGAATGTGAGGGTTTGGGGAATAAAGAGGTGTCTGTGTTTGCTCGTCTGAAAATGTGTTCCTTGGAACACTGGCATCTTGTGAGATAAGTGGTGACCCCTTAAATGGGATTCTCAGTGTTGAGAAATAGCATAAAATTTTCCCCTCAATTGAAGACTCTCTATATATACATCAGAATAGTAAAGGCTTTGAGAGGTTGTGCAAGAAAACTGCTTGCCTTTGGTTAAATTCAATTACCACAGAACATTTTTATCAGGGGACAGTATTAGTATTCACTTCCTGAAGGTCACGACTGTGTTGCAGGGCACAGCTTGTGTGTAACTGAGACACAGGGTATGTGAATGCATTCAAGCCAGAGGGTCCAGATTCTCAAGCCAGAGTCAAAGGACTTGGATTCAGCGAGGAGCTCTGAATTTCATAGTCAACAATCTAAGACTAACCAGCAGGTAGCATTACTAAAGCTAGCTTAGTTCTTCAGTTGATATACACTAAGCAACATCAGCCTAGTGGCAGTGAGGCTAATAAATCGAAAGATGTAAAAACAAGGACCAACCTGAGCTCAGTTCCCGGATGTACGTGGTAAAACAGAGAGAAGGATTCCCGGAAGTTGTCTTCCAACCTCCATACATACTCTGTGACATGAATGTGTACATACACCCCTCTACCCCCTACACACACACACACACACACACACACACACACACACACACACACAAGTACATTTTTTAAAAAAATGAACCACAACATCTGATGGTCAAGGCAGTAACTTGACGGTGGTAGTGGGAGGAGCTTGGCAAAATGATGCCCTGGTTGAGTGCTAGATCCTCCTGCCTAGGACCCAAGTTCAGTTCCCAGCACTCACATCCACCTGTAGCTCCAGTTTCAGGGTGATGCAATGCTCTCTTTTAGCCTCTGTGGATACTCACATGCATGTGTGCATGTTCTTTCACACATACACACAGACGACAGATCAATTAAAAAGTGTAAATAGGTCTTTTTTTAAAGTGGGTACTGATGAGAGAAGGACACGTGTAAAGCATGTTCTAGAGACCGACAAAACGCTGTTTGGCTTGATGGAAAGGGGATGGGACAGAGACTATAAGGACCACAGCCCTCCAGGCTGGAGTTAAAGAGAGCTTCTTAGGCATGTAACAGGCAGGGCACAGCCAGCAAAGATCTGGGGTGAACTTGTTTGATGCAGGTTATCTGAAGATGATGGTAGGAAATCCAAGGGAGCAGCAAGATTTCTGAGTCAGGAATGGAAATGGAAGTGGAAATATACTTGGGGTGTTGTTTTCCTTAAGGTGATTATGGAAGTGGAAACGTGGAAGCAAAGAGGGAAGGAGAAGAGAGAAGAGGAAGTGAGATGCAAGGAATGGCTACACTGGGAGAGCAGAGGGGAAAAGATGAAGAGCACGGAGCACGGACCTTGCTGGAGAGGGCGAAGACCCAAGGAAAAGTCATGCAGCAGAAGCTGAAATTGGAGAGAATGTTAAGAAGCAGTTGGCTGTAGGCGACGCAGAAGTTGTCCTGTTTAATTATCATTGTCAGCTTGACACAATCTACAGTCACCTGGGAAGAAGGAACCCAATGAAGGCCTTGCCCAGATCAGATTGGCCTGTGGCCATGTCTGTGAGAGAGTGTCTTGAATGAATCAGTGAAACCAAGAGTTGATTCCTTGAAAAGATGAGTAAAATCTCCAAACACAGAAGGAAAGAGAGATGAAAACCACAGGACTTCAACAGATACAAAATCCAGAGCACCACTGGACAACAGTTGGAAGACCTTGGAGAAATCTCTGGCCACCTACAGCCTACCGATACTAGACCAAGACGATGTCAACAGCCCAAACAGATATACACCGAGCCATGTTATTGGAGCAGTTATAGTCTCCCAGTAAAGAGAAGCCAGGACCAGATGGATTCACAGCTGAATCCCACAGACTTTTAAGGAATTAACACACCAAGTCTCCTCAGACTATGGTAAGGGAAGGGACATTACTAAACTCACTCTCAGAAGGCAGCCCGATCCTGACACCAAAACCAGATAAGGACACAACGAAAAAGAACCCTATGGGTCAATATCCCTGAAGGACATAGATGCAAATATTCTTAACTAAATACTTTCAAATTGAATCAAGATTTTAAAAAATTCTTAATTATTGGTATTTTTGTTGTTTGGTTTTTGGTGTGTGATTTTGTTGTTGTTGGGTGGTTTTTTGTTTGTTTGTTTGGTTTTGTTTTGGTTTTTGTGTGTTTATCTGTGTACCACATCTGTGCCTGGCATCAGAAGAGGGCATCAGATTCCCTGGAATTGGAATTACAGGATGTTGTGGTTCTCTGTGAGTTTGAGGTTAGTCAGCCAGGGCTATGTCATGAGAACTTGTTTCTAAATAAATAAATATAAACAAATAAATACAAATAAGATGGACTCCTATTTGAAAGTATCAGAGAGCAATAAAATCAGGAAATGCAGACATCAGAACAAGAGGTTTGATGAGCTCAGCATTCCCACAAGTGTCTCTCTCAATGGACATTGCTCATCAGAAGGAGCATGAATGTAGAAAGATAGACTAGGATTTAGCTTTCAGCATCTCGTGGCCTGAGAAGGCAGACATTGGTGGTTAAGGGTCCCATGTCAGGCAGAACTTGAAGCCATATCAGAAGCTAAAAAAAGGAAGAGAATTCAGCCCGAAAATCTGAGTGGCTTTTTACTTGCAGATGTTTTAAACAGTATCGACCTCGAAGGTGAGGAGGCTAAGCAGGAAGTGGCAGCTGAGGGTCTGGGCAGAGGCTGGGCAGGGGCTGGGCAGGGGCAGAGTCGCTGACAGTCTACTGGGTCTAAGACCAAGGCTGGAAGCCAGGGCTGCTAAGGAAGGACCAGTGTGAAGATCTGGGTTTTCACTGGGTCTCAGAGGCCGTTAGACTTTGGAGTTAGGACAGATCAGAAGTGGACAAGACTTTGCAAAGACCAACCCAACTAGACACGGATCAATCCTGAATTAGATTACATGAGCTTGTGTTGGTTCCTTACCTGTTGTGGGATAAAAATACCATGACAAAGGCAGCTTGGGGAAGAAAGGGTTTATTTTCGTTTATAGTCCTAGAGGGGTGGAGGTCATCATGGCAGGGAAGAGGAGGAAGCGTTGAGGCAGGAACAGGAAGCTGACAGGAAGTAGAGAAAAAGAACAGGAAGTGGGGCCAGATTACAACTCCAAAGCTTGTTCCTTAGTAATATGCTTCCTTCAACAAGGCTCCACCTCCTAAAGGTTCCATAACCTCCCCAAACAGTGCCACCAACTGGGGACCAAGTGTTCAAATTTGTGAGCCCGTGGAGGACATCTTACTCAGACCACTGTTCTCCCTCTACCCAGAAGAAGCTGAGCAAATCCTCCTTGGAAATGCTGACCTCACTTAGAACTTCTGCCATTTTTGCAAACACAAGTGGTAATGGCTGATCTTGGTTGTAAGCTTGATTAGAACCCAAGCAGTTGGGCATGCTTTTGAGGGATTTTCTCCATTGGATCTTTTGAGGTAGGAAGACCCACCCTAAATCTGGGCAACAATAATTTTCTTGCAAGGAAGTCAATCAGTTTTCTTTCTTAATAGTCACAACAAATCATTGGGAAATTAAATTTGAAAGTTGATAACATTTACAGATATACTTTAAAATAAAATATTTAGGAATAAATCTAACCAAGCATTATGAAGCAATGTAGAGAGCAACAAACACTATTTGGAAACAGTAAAGAAAATTTAAAATCAAAAGATTATCTGAACCATTGGAGGATATAATATGAGAAAAATATCAGTTTCTCCCCAAATGGATGCACAGATTCCTTTCAGACCTTAAGAATCATCCCTAACAGGTGTGCCCAGCTGACCCTCAGAAAGTTGTCTGTGAGAACAGCCTGAGACAGGACAACCCTGAGAAAGAGGACTGGGTTAGAGACAGCAGAAACCAGCCAGGTCCCTTGGCTGATGATAAGCAGGGTGGTGTGGAAAAACTGGAAGGTAAGAAATCCAAATGAAACAAAAACAAACAAACAAACAAACAAACAAACAAACACAGCCTCTTCATCTCTTCTCCAAAACCATTAAAGACAAACACAGCACACTCAAAACTGGTCATGGTGCACACCTACAGTATGAGCTACTAGGGAGCCTGAGGTAGGAGGATCCTTACAATCTAGTAGTTAGAGGCCAGCCTGAGCAATGTAGCAAGACCCTGTCTCAACAACATTATTTTTTTCAATTCATCTGGGGCTAGAAAGAGTGCTAGAGAGGTGGCTGAAAGGTTAAGAGCACCAACTGCACTTCCAGAGGTCCTGAGTTCAATTCCCAGCACCCACATGGTGGCTCACAACCATCTGTAATGAGATCTGGTGCCCTCTTCTGTATACATAATAAGTAAATAAATCTTGAAAGACAGAAAAAGAAAGAAAGAAAGAAAGAAAGAAAGAAAGAAAGAAAGAAAGAAAGAAAGAAAGAAAGAAAGAGTGAGGGCTTAGTGGGTAAAGGCTCCTGCGGCTAGGCCTCACATGGTGGAAGGAGGGGGCTGACCTCCACAAGTACACCCCATGGTATGCATCTGTATACACATGCATGCATACAAACTAACTAAATAAATGTAAAACAAAAATCCACATGGATTGCAGATCTAAAACATGAAAGGCAAAGTGATTATGTTTTCAAAGAGCAACATGGGACAATGTCTTAGCAATAGTGGGGGATGTACATGAAAAGCATCAGAAAACACTCACAAATTGGAATCCATCAAAAGGAAGAATGTCTGCTCCCTGGAAGAAACCACTGTAAGAGTGCAGCGACAGCCATGATGACAGAAGAGACTGTCTGCTCACGGTTCTGACAAAGGACTCATTCGCAGAGGAGAGGTCCTTTAAACTGCCAAGAAAAAATGAGGAAAGCTACTAAAAAAAAATAAAAAATTAAAAAAAAAAAAAACCTTCAGCATGCATATCACCAGAGAACATACAAACAGCCAACACGCATCTGAAACAGGGTCAGCTCCATCCCTCGTCAAGTCAGAAGCATGCAAATTTCAACCACACTCCAATGCCAAATGCCCAACCACAGAACAGTTAATTGTGAATGGAGTAACTAGGAGTCCCATACAGTTTGGGAAGCCATGCAAACCCTATAACTTCAGAAAACTATGTACACATACCTGTAACTTAGTAATTACGTTCCAAGATGCACTCAACAGAGAAGCTTACAGGAACACTAACATGATGTGTGGCATGGTGAGATGGTTCACTGGGTAAAGGTGCTTGCTGCCAGACCTGACACCCCAAGGTAGATCCTCAGGACCCACACAGTGGAAGGAGAGAACCCATTCAAGAGGGTTGTGCTCTCACATCCATATGAGCACAGTGTCATGCACGTGCACTTGAATGCATACACACACACACACACACACACACACACACACACACACACATTATTCACCCTTTAAAAAAGAGGGAAGGATTTCTGATATCACAACATGGGTAAACCTGAGGAAATTTTGCTAAGTGAAAAGATTCAGCCTTAAAATACACAAAGGCTGCCTGGTTCTACTTAGATGCAATTCTAGAGGAGTCAGATTCTGTGCCAGAAGGAGAATGGTGCTCGCCAGGGATAGAGGAAAGAGCTGGGCAGCTATAGCTCAGTGAGTTTATAGTTTTAGTTTGGCAAGATGGAATATGTCCTAAGGATTGGTTTCACAATTATGTGGGTCTATCCCCATGATTTAACTGCATTTACTGAGGGGTAATGTGTGTCCCTCAGTGCTGAACTGTGTATTATGGAAGGGTAAGGTCTCAGGGTACAGCTCAGTGGTACTTCATTTGCCTAGCAGGCACAAGACCTTGGGTCACTCCCAATATTGCCAAAAAATAAGTAAAAATAAAAATATATGTTTGTTTTTTTAAGACTTAAAGTCCTTTCGTGAGAAATGAAATAATAATACCCTTTCAGAAAAGATTCAAAAGGGACACAAGAGGAGAAGTGGCCAATGAATATAAGAACCATCCTAATTTCCCAAGTCATCAAAAACCACAGATAAAGGCTCCCATGTATACGGGTTCATCAGATTGGCAGATGTGAAAAGAATCTCCCAGGCCAGTGTTGGCGAGTGTTTGGGGAAGTAGACGCTTCCATGTGGTGATGCTGAAGTGAAACCCTCCAGAACAGAATAAAACACAATCTGCACCCAAATTAAAAATAAAATGTCCATCTGTCTTAGTTAGGATTTCTATTGTTGTGAAGAGACACCATGACACCGGCAGCTCTTGAAAGGAAAACATTTAGTGGAGGGGCCCACTTACAGTTTCAGAGATTCAGTCCATTGTCATCATGGCGGGGAGCATGGCAGCGTTCAGGCAGACATGGTGCTGGCTACATCTTGATCAGAAGACAACAGGAAAGGGGACTCTGTATCACACTGAACGAAGCTTGAACATATACGGGACCTCAAAACCCGCCTCCACAGTGACACATTTCCTCCAACAAAGTCACACCTCCCAATAGTACCACTCCCTTTGGGGGCTATTTATCTAACGCGAATAGACACTTGTTCACATTTGTAGCAGGAGTCCTAAATGGTCTTATTAATAAGATCAAACCTGAGCCAGGTATTGGGGTGAATGCTGGAAGATCAGAGAAGCAGAACAAGCCACAGCCACCTCACCTTGCCAGTTCCTCAGCTGATCCTGTTTCCTCAGGCTGGAAGCCTCTGAGTCCTCATCCAAATGAATCCCAGCTGAACTGCTTCTCGAAAGCCTAAAAGCTTAACCAACTAAAAAAGCTTCTAGTTTCTGGTCTTCAAGCCTTATGTACCTTTCTGCTTTCTGCCATCACTCCCTGGGGGCTCACTTCTTGGGATTAAAGGCATGAGTCACCATGCCTGGCTGTTTCCAGTGTGGCCTTGAACTCACAGAGATCCAGATGAATTTCTGCCTCTGGAATGCTAGGATTAAAGGTGTGTGTGCCACCATTTTCTGGCCTCTGTATCTAGTGGCTGTTCTGTTCTTTGACCCCAGATAAGTTTATTAGGATGCACAATATTTTGGGGAACACAATACCACCACAAACATTTCTCTTGGAAAAGTCTCACAACTCCAAAGCAGTCTTCAGGCAGAATTTCTTCTTGTATCTTTGTTCTGCTAAGGCCTTCAACTGACTGGAAGAGGCTCACCCATCCTATAAATAATGAACAGATTTTTACACAAAGTCCAACAATTTAAATGTTAGTATCAACCTGAACAAAATGAAAGAAAACAGCCCAAATTCATCTTTATAGACACATCCAAAGTAAGTTTAAAAACAAACATCTGGACACCTTGGCCACAAGGACATGAATCATCACACGCACAGAGGTTTGGAATGTCTGGTGGGCGCATCATCTCTCACCACACTGCCTCTCACCATTTGAAAACCCTACCGAAAGAGCCAGAGTGTTGATAGTCATCAGAGTCTGGAAGGAGGTCGATAAGAGGAGGAAGGAGGCTTTCAGGACCTAAGCTCCATCATGACACACTGCTTCCAGGAACCACAGAGCTCCTATCCAGGGTTGAGGTCACCATTCACATGAGACCTTGAATAACCGGAATATTTTACTTTCTTTTAAGTAGTTCCTACCAGTGTAGACGTCTCAATCAATGCATAGGACTACCCCCCCCCCCCCCCCCGCGCCACCCCAGAAGAAAAAAAGATACAATTCCTAACTTTAGATGGCTCCTGCTAGAGAACTGGCAATGACCATTAATCTGAATTCTTCCAGGTCAGGAATCAAGCTCTGCCTGCTAGCTAGTCTCTCCTGACCCACAACACAGGCCCTGCCTTAGACAGCAGCCCCTATCAGTCCCAGGAAGTGCCATGGTCACATGGCTCTACTCATGCCAACTGCCAACTTGCACAGGGAACCTCCAGCTAATCTGGAAGTTTGGTGGCCAGCCAAGGGGAAGGGTTATATAACTCTGAAAGTTTAAGCTTGAGAAAACACACACACATACACACACACACACACACACACACACACACACACACACACAAACAAGAGCCCAGGTAAAGCTGAAAGCCACTGAGCAGGGTTCTGTTTCCTATCTCATCCCCCTATACAGCAGTAAAATGCATTAATGACCACAGTCCCCTCCAAATCAGCCTAAGTAGCAAGTACCTACCGCCCCACAGGGTGTCTGGTGTCATCCCCTGCATGCAAGTAAACACAGCCAAGATCTTCTGTGTTCATATTTGTGTGTCTTCCTCATGGCCCAGGTCTCCACTGGATGCATGTTTGTCTTAGAGGGGTCCAGGTCAGGGATTCTGCTGGGCATCAGCAATACCTTCCCCGGACTGAATGGACCCAGAGTAGCTGCCATGTCAGGGAAAGCAGAAAGATGGACCATGGCCCGAGTTGCAGGGCCCAGCCTCCAGAGGTCAGTCCTGGGGCCAGCCACTACTTCAGTTTCCCTAGCCTCTACTCCAGAAAGCTTTGTGGAGCAGTGCAGGTTGGGTGGGCCAGAGACAGGTGGGGCTTTCTCAAGAGGATGCAAAAGGCAACCAGGCTGTGGCTCTCACAGCCAGCTGAGGAAGGGAGAAAGCTGCCCTGCCGCAGTAATCCCTGTGAGAACCTACTTCAGGGAGAGCAGGGCAGGAGGCCAGCTGCAGAACCAGGCTGCCCACAGGGGAGCTGATGCCACTGTAGGCCTAGGGCAGAGGTCCACGAGACAGCTGGGAACGGGGCTGGGCATCCCCCACCCCAGCACACACACACACACACACACACACACACACACACACACACACTCACACACACACTCACAAAACCCAGAAAAATCTGGGCAGTTCTGCTTTGCCAACTCCTGGGAGGAGGGGCAGCTGGTTTAGCTCAGTGCTGATCAGTGCATTTTGCTTTGAAAGGATGTGAGGCACAAGACTGTATGGTAAGATTTTCCTGAAATTACAGTTGTTCTCTTTGTTCTGGGGGCATGGTCCCAGTAGGTGGCTAGAACCCCAGAGGGTACCAACCCCGTGTATGCTATTTTCCCATGTAAGTACACACTGTGGTAAACAACAGCAACAAATAAGGTAAAACAGTGCTGACAGTTGCCATGTATTGTTAGATGTCAGTTTGATGCATCCTAGAATCACCTGGAAGAGGCTCAGTGAGGGATCGTCTGCATTGGGTCACATATGGGCATGTCTTCACAACGTAGTCTGAATTAAGTTAATTGATGTGGGATGACCAAGCCCAGTGTGGGCAGTACCATTCCCTAGGCAGGGGATCCAGAACTGGGTAAGTGTGGAGAAATGGAACTGAGCACAGGCAAGTGAGCATGTATGCATTTCCTCTGCTCTTGACTATGATGTGATGTGACCAGCTGTGTGAAGTTTTTTACCTTGACTCTCCCACAACGAAGGGCTATAACCTGAAACTGTGAGTGAAATAAACATCTTTCTCCCCAGAGCTGCTCTTTGTCAGGGATTTTATTTCAACCTTTTTTGTTGTTGTTGTTGTTGTTTTGTGCCTGTCCTGGATCTCACTCTGTAGATCAGGCTGTCCTTGAACTCACAGAGATCCACCTGGCTCTGCCTCCTGAGTGCTGGGATTAAAGGCGTGTGCCACCACCGCCCGGCATCAGGGTATTTTATTACAAAAGAAGTGAAAAGTAAGAAAATAATATAACAATAGTTATATGCTCTCTCCCTCTCTCTCTCTCTCTCTCAAAAATATTTTATTATGATTCTGGACTTGGTAGCAAATGTCTTTAATTCCAGCACTCAGGAGGCAGAGGCAGGAGGATCCCTGGATTCAAGGCCAGCTTGGCCTAAATAGCAAGATCCAGGTCAGCCAGAACCACACAGTGAAACCTGTCTAAAATGATTTATTTGTTTAAAATCTTATTGTGCCTTAGCATTTCCACTTTCCAGTTTCTCTTGGTCAGATCTGAGTCACTGACACCACTAGCTGTGTGCTTTGGGTCATCATGGGGTAAATTAAGGATGCCCTGAGCACAGGTACTCAGCAACCAGGCCATCTGGCCAACGGAGGCATCTGCCAAGTGGCTTGCAGGCAGGTAGCACCTGCATCATGTACAACAACAAGAGACCATTCACACTCTGCGTGGTACAGCAGGCCAGTGTCAGACCTCCTCCTGCTATTCAGTACAGAATGCAATTCGAAATGTATGAATATTTTGTTTCTACAATTTTCCATTTAATTTTTCATGCCACAGTTGAACATGGCAGAAAATGAAAACCCAAACTTCAAAGGAGAAAAATAACAACCCTGGGACTGGATTTTGGCCGGTTTTTGCTTGTGTGTTTGTTTTCTCTTGTGAGTACTTGACCTCTGTCTTATTTCATATTATGAATTCCTAATTTCCTTTAGTCATTCAACAAACACTGGATTATGGTTTTAATCTGAAGTGATCCTCACAGGCTCCTGTATTTGAATCTGGTCCCCAGCTTCTGGTGCTGTTTTGGGAAGTTGAGGGGCCTGGCTGGTAGAGGTGGGTCACAGAGGAAGGACCATGTGACTCCCTGTCTGGTCCCATTCTCCTGTTCCTGGTCCAGTGCCATGTAAGCAGTTCTGCTCCAAACTCTTGCTACCATGGTAGATCAAAGCATGACATGAGACAAAACAAATCTTTCTCCCTTAAATTGCTTGTCAGGTAACCAAGGAGATAAACACCCACTGTGTGGTGGAGGCACCTACTGTGTATTGGATAAAGACTTTGTTGAAATGAGACATTTACTTACAGGTATAAAGATTTTTAATATTTCAGAAATGAGCAACATAAAAGTATTAAGTGTGTTTCATATAGATCCTCAACGTGGCTAACCCTGACAACGATCGTAGCTCTGCCACGAGCATTCACCTGTCAGCCACCTAAACAAGTCTTCCTTTTTGATCTGTGCCACAGTATCACAGAGCACAGCCTGACTGCGGTTTCTGAGACTCATTCCTTGGAGTTCCCACGATATCACCACCTTACACAGGACCAGGCTTCCAGTGCATGGCATGCCTTATCCAAACATGAAGCTCCCAACAGACTTATCTCATATTTACAATGTGACTGTGTGTTTCTGTGGTACAAAGACTGGTTCTGAACATCCAGGAAGGAGTGAGGTGGTTGTCACTCACACACACACACATACACACACCACACTCACATACACACACACACCACACACATACACATACACATGCACACACATACACACACCACACACATACCACACAATACACACACATACTCACACACTCCACACACATACACACACACACCACATACACACTCACACACACACACTACACACACACCACACACACCACATACACACACACCACACACATGACATACACACACACCACACACATACACACACACATACCACATACATACACACACACACATGACATACACACACACCACACACATACACACACACATACCACATACATACACACACACACACCACACACATACACATACACACATGCACACACACACACTCACACATATACACCACACACATACCATATACACAAACACCACACACATGCACACACACACATACACTCACACACACACACCACACGCACACACCACACACATACCACACAATACACACACATACTCACACACACCACACACATACACACACCACACACATACACACACCACACACATACACACACACTCCACACACACACACACACACCACACACACCACATACACACACACCACACACACCACACACACACACACACCACACATACACATACACACATGCACACACACACATATACACCACACACACACCACATACACACACACCACACACATACACATACACACATGCACACACACACACTCACACATATACACCACACACACACACACACACACACACACACGCACGCACGCACGCACGCACGCACGCGCACGCACACACACACACACACAGAGTCACTCCACTCCGTTCAGATGTCTCCAGCCCTTCCCTTCACAGAAGACAAACTTGCTTTTACCATCCCTGCCCTTCCTGGGGGGTGGGAGGGCGGCCGTGACAATCCTTCTGTTACTCTTCCCTTTCTAAATAGAAGCCTGTTCTAAATGCACGAGGGGACTTCACTAATTACAGAAAGCTATGGTCTATCCTAGAGTCAACAGGAAAACATAGTCACTCACTCTGGTATTTTGCCTAAGCACGGACTTTCTCTGTGTGGCTGAGGTTTGCTTCAGTTTCAAGAGCACCTAAGCATGGCTTTGTAGCCTAAAGACGGGTGTGACTGCCAGGAGGCAAGGAGGTGGTGACAGCTATATCCAGGCCGTAGATTCCTGGCTTCTGCCAGGGCCCATCCTGCAGATCTGTCGGCACCTGGGATTCAGTCTCTCTTCCCTCCCTGGAGGGTAGCCTCTGTGGACCCATGAGGCACCCCAGTGGGCCCCTCCGCAGGGTCTGTGGCTTCCCGGGCTCTAGATTCAGAATCTCTTCTTTCTCCTAGACTCTGGGGCTCATCCTCTCTCTCGGGAGGAACCCGATTCCAATCTTCAAATCCCGAAGAGTCCATCTGACTACATGTATAATACTGGCAGGGAGGGATACTAGGAAGGGACATCCTGCCTTCCCTTTGACAGCCATTTCAGTTGGCACACAGAGACTCAGGGCACCCAGTTACCCTAGTCTCTCAGATGTCACGCACAGCCTTTAAAAACCATCCTAACTGCTTTTAATTAGAATTCATTTTATATATATATATATATATATATATATATATATATATATATATATATATAGTGTGTGTGTGTGTGTGTGTGTGTGTGTGTGTGTGTGTGTGTGTGTACATGTGCCCGTGCATATATCACAGCACCCATGTAGAGGACAGAGGACAACTAACAGGAGTTGATTCTCTCTCTCCACCATGTGGTTCAAACTCAAGCTGTCAGAGAGGGCCTTTACCTGCTGAGCTGTCTCACCGGCCCACCTTAACTATTTTTAAGTGTACAGTTATACATATTTATATAACAATAATTAATATTTAACATAAGTATATCCTAGACAATTGTTGAGACATATGTTATGTTAAAAAATAACTATTTGTTTATCTGAAATTCAGATTTAACCAGAAGTGTGTGGTTTATCTGGCAACTTGTCCCGTTTTTCCTGGTTTATTATATTTATTTCTTTATTCATTTATGTGACCTGTTCCTTGTTTTCTTCAAAGAGAAGGAAAAAGTCCTTGGGGAACTGTAGGATTCCAGTTATGATGGACACGGTGTCAGGCACATTAAATTAAATTGTGATCCATCTATACAAAGAATTCTTACCTGAAGAGACTTTTAAGATAATCAGTTTGCTTAATACCAAAATAAACTATCCCAACATTTCTAAGGACAGTTAAGTCCAATGCATATTGGTTACTTCCACACGCTGGACCACTCGATAGAAGCTGGAGCATGAAGTTAACTAGTAAGACCTGCCTAGGGATACTGATGGTCAGCTGGCAAAGAGTAACAACAGAACCACCAATCACAGCACAAGTGTGGTCTGTGTGGTAATAGATTTTGTGCTCAGGATCTGGGAATGCAGAGGAGGGTGTCTCGGGATGGGAGGGAGGGTCAGAAGTGCAGAGGACCAAGGAAACTGACTGGAGGAGATGGATCCTTGGCAAGGTCTTAAAGAACAAATGGCAATTCAGTGTTTTGAGTCATTTTATTGTTTTATGTGTTTGGATTTTAAGCCTGCATGTATGTCTTTGAGCCCTGTACGTGTCTGATGCTCCAACAGGCCAGGAGAGGGCCTTGGATCTCCTGCAACTGGGGTTAAGATAGTTATGAGCCACTATATGGTTGCTAAGAATCAAACCCAAGTCCTCTAGAAGAGCAGCCAGTGCTTTTAACCACTGAGCCATCTCTCCAGGCTTACAGGTGGAAGATTAAACAAATGCATCCTTCCTTTGGTGGAGAGGATTGAACAAAGGCCCGGTCCCCTCTCCCCTGCTGCTCTGCCCCTACAGTTTCTATGGAGAATCCTTTTGTCCACCAGCGGAAGCAGAGGAGAGGTGCAAGGCCCTTCCTAGAGCTTTCTATGCATTCATGTCAGCCAAACAATTTCTTTGGGGGAGACACGGCACTTCCATCCGGACCCGATGACTGCAAAGCTTCCCGGAGGTTGGGGCTTTGAGGATGCCTTTGAGGCCAGCGGCCTAGGCGGGTGCTCAGCTCTCTGTTGTTCTCTGTTGTTTTTGCAGCTCAGCTGTAGCTAAGGATTCCGACTGCCAGCTGGGCAGTCACTCCCACTCAAGGACCTGGTCACAAAAGCTGTTGTTGGCTTTTCACTGCAGTAGCCACTGTCTCGGACAGCGATGGGGGCGGTCCTTCCATTCATCAACTCTACAACCCAGCTGAAGACCTGAAACTGGATCATCTTTGTGATTCTGGGGAAGGATTGCCCCTTGTGTTCACTGCTTATCCCTTATGAAGGAGCCTACCAAAGGTCAATGTCAGGGGGAGATGTGAACCCAAGGGCTCTCAGTCCAAGGAAGAGAAAATCAGTGATATTCATACAATGGAGACCTAAGAATCCCTGGGTACTGTCCTGAAGCTCACAACAATAACTAGATACACCTAAGGTTAAGGAGGATGGTCAGCAGCAGCCTGGGCTGGCAGGAGTGTCGAGGGTCTGCAGAGACATGCTGTGATGTGGGGCATGACCACAGCAGTATCGTTCTGAGGCTCAGGGGTCAGGTCCTGTCGCACCACCTTTAATTAACCTGTCTCTCTTGGCATGTGCTCTCCGCCTCTCTACTCATCCCTCTTCTCTCTGTCTTCTCTGCTCTCCTGTTTGGCCATTTCCTGCCTCTCCCACCCCTTCTCATATTCTTTATGGCTCACATTTCACCGCGCATCCTACTTTGCTTTTCTGTGGCTGTGATAAAATAATCAAAAACACCTGGAGGAGGAAAGGGATCACTTCATCTTACACTTCCAAGAGATGGTTCATCCCTGAGGGGATGCGGGGCAGGAAGCGAAGCAGAAACTGTGGAGGAATGCTGCTTAGAGACCTGTTCTCAGCTCCGTTTCAGCTAGCTTGCTGACCCTGTCCAGACCCAGCTGCCTAGGAATGGTACTGCCCACAATGGGTTGGGCCCTCCTACATTCATTCACAATTGAGAAAATGCCCCATGGACACGCCCACAATTCTTCAATTGAGGTTGACAGCTAAAATTAACCGTCACACCCCTGCTCTTGCTTGTACAAAATGGCCGGATTTTCTGTCATCTTTCCTTATCCAACTCACCTAGAAGCTAAGACCCAGACTGAAAATCAGAACTCTCGGGGTTAATGAAGCTCAAATTAAACCGAAAGGAAAAAGGCTGGAGAAAATTATCCTGTAGCAAAAGAACTTACCCAGCGAGAAAGTAACTGCTTTAGAGTCCTCAGAATGACAGAGGCAAGCAGGACAGAAGGACAGGTGGGCAGGACAGAGGGACAGGTGGGCAGGACAGAAGGACAGGTGGGCAGGACAGAAGGACAGGTGGGCAGGACAGAAGGACAGGTGGGCAGGACAGAAGGATGGATGGGCAGGACAGAGGGACAGGTGGGCCGGACAGAAGGACAGGTGGGCAGGACAGAAGGACAGGTGGGCAGGCAGAGATAAAGTCTTAGCTCCGGGCTGAGGTCAGCACTCCTGTGTCTTCTCTGAAGTCAGTGTCATTCTGTCCCTGTGTCCCTGCCAGATTTTCAGTCAGAAAGTGGCGTCCTCTGCTTTGCTTCACACCACCATCCCCTCCTCTCTTGCAAGTTGAGGAGTCCATCACTGCCTCAGGGGGACTCAGGACAGGAGCCCATGTTTTTTAAAGAATACCTATTCTTTCCTCTCTTTTGCAGTGATCCATGGTCATTGCTGCTCCTCCAGGGAACGTCTCTTGGCTTCTGGGTCTAAATCATTCTCTGTTTCTATGGCTACTTCATAACACATTCTCTCTCTCTCTCTCTCTCTCTCTCTCTCTCTCTCTCTCTCTCCCTCACAACACACACATGCACATACATGCTCATGTGCACATACGCACAATACACACTTTAAACAAACAAACAAACAACTGAAGGAAAACATCCGACATGTAGCCCATAGAGGAGGGATAAAAAGTATAAAAGAAAATGTGAGAGACCAGGAATCTACAATAACCAGTTCTAAAGCTCCAAGAGAGAGAATAGAAGAGAGATAATGGTCAGCTAGCTGAGAATCTTCAGAGCTGAAGAATAAGTGTGTTCAACTTGAAAGAATCTCTGTGTTGTGAACTGGATCATCGATGACAAAAAACCTCTCATGCAGACATATGATATTGAAACCTTTGGACAGATGCAAAGAAAAATTTTAAAAGCTACCAGAGAGTTAAGACAATTATGGGAATAGGTTATAGCTCACGGTAGAGCTCTTGCCTCCCAGGCACAAGTCTCTGGTTTCAGTGCTAGCAATGAAAAAAAAGATTTATCAACTAGACTATATTAAAATTAAAAAGGCCTCTTCTTACTAAGAGCATTAGGAGAGGGAAGAGGCATGTCACAGAGGAGAGATGCTCACACCCGGAGATGGGTTGGTGCCTGGGGTATGTAGTGAAAGCAGTGATCAGTGGCACAGATCAAACAATCTGTTCTCTTTCCGTGAGTAAAACATTCGAGCAGGCACCTTGCTGAACAAGATCTCCAAGTGGCCAATGGCATATAAAAGTCACTTAACACACTATTCATCAGGAGATACAAATTAAAATAACAACGAAATACTATTACACACCCGCCCGAATGACTAAAATCAAGAGTAACAAGAGAAGTGTTGACAAGGACATTGAGTAATAATCCACTCACCTTTCTGGTGGGAGTATAAGTTAGTACAACATTTTGGAGCACTTTTTGGCAATATCTGCTGTAGTTAACCTATGTGTGCCCTGGGAGCTGCCAATTATATTGCTGGGGTTACAGCCAAGAGAAGTGAGTGAACATGAATCATGAACATGAATGTCCATTAAAAGTTAATTCCAAACAGCCCCAAACTGCAAATTGCCCAAATGTCTATCAGTAGTAAAATTAAAAAATGGAATATTCATACACCAGACTAACATACAGCAATTGAAACTGATATACACAACATGAAGACCTGCATAGAGCCGTACTAAGTCATACACATGTGACTGTGTATTACCTGGTTCCATTGATGTGGTTTTAAACACAGTAAAAACAAAACAAAACAAAACAAAACAAACAAAAATACAACCTGTGTTGATAAAGTCATTCAAGTTGTGTGTGAGGTGATGTTACATTAGCAGAGAGGGAGCATGGGAGAGTTTACGGGACACTGGAAATGTTTGTATCTTACCTGAGAGGTAAGATTGCATCTGTAGCTCATGTATATATGTGTGTGTTTACATATAGATATGCATGTGTGTGAGAAGTGCAACATTTCACTGGATTATAGTCTTGAAATTTGTGTTCCTCATTATGTATCTTATATGTAACTTAAATCTTTGAGGTAGGAAATTTAAAAACAAAAATATTCTTTTGGTTTTTGTTTATGTGTGCTGGTTAGTTGTTTTCTTTAAATTTTTAATTTTTTTTCTCAACTTGACATTGTTTGCGTGCTGGTTAGGTTTTTTGTTTGTTGGTTGGTTTGTTTTAATCAACTTGACCCAAGCTGGAATCACGTGGGAAGAATGAACTTCAATTTGAGAAAATGCCTCCATCGGACTGGCCTGTAAGTGTCTCGATTAACAATTGATATGGGGTGCCCAACAGGGCCCAGTCATAGCAGGCATTGCTATCCTGGGCTGGTGATCCTGGGATGTATAAGAAAGCAGACTGAGTAAGCCCTAGGGAGCAGGCCAGTGAGCAGCACCCCTCCAAGGCCTCTGTGTCAGCTCCTGCCTCCAGGTTCCTGCCCTGCTTGAGTTCCTGCCCTGACTTGCTTGAATGATGACATGGGAGTGTAAGCCTTTTCCTCCCCAAGTTGTTTTTGGACAGAATGTTTTATCACATCAATAAAAAGTGAACTAGTACAATTTGTTTATTTGTTTTCTAAATATGGTCTCACTGTGTTGTTCTGACTGGCCTATAACTCATTATATAGACCAGGCTGTCCTGGAACTCACAGAGATACCTGCCTATGCCTCCTGAGTGCTGCGATTATAGGAATGTGCCACCATACCTGGGGGGCAGGGGGAGGCTCGGGAGGATAAAAGAAAAAAAAAAAAAAAAAAAACTTGGTCCTGTCAATACACAGGAAAGTTTAGAAGGAAGAGTGGAGAAATTTTCTGGGGAAATGTGATGGGGGAGGGTCAGGGAATGCAGCTTTATTCACATAACCTTCAACTTTACGGATGTAACTCATCTTGGGCAGTTGTCTACACAGGCAAGTTCCACAGTTTGCAGAGGCCACCTGTGAACTGCCCTGATGCAACAAAAGGCAGTGTTTCCATGGTGAAACTCCAGTGCAGTGAGGATGAGGCCAAAGACAAGGCCAGATTCCGTGGAGTTTGGAACTGGGGTGGAGGCACACAGGGATCAGAAGGTAGTCTGCACCCTATCTCAAATCGAGGTGCTTCCCCTCTGCTGGAGCCAAGGTGTTGGTCAAAGGCATCATTGGGTATCCTGAAGGAGACTGGTGAGAGAGCAAGACACCTTGGAGCAACCCATGCTTTTAAGCTATAGAAATAAGTGAAGAAATACAGTGAGGTGGTGCCAGCAATGGCGTTGAGGTCTTCAGATCAGCAGGAGAAACACAGCATGTCAGTGAGGATGCCAGGATAATGACACCCGTGTTGCCAGTGTGCAATGCAGTGTTAGGATCCAGACTGGACCTGAGGCAGGGCTCTCCCCTGGACACTACCATAGGAAGTCCTCCAAGCATCCTGGCAGGGTGGAGCTGTGAGTCATCACCATGCTCACCATAATCATAAGTTATCAATAGCTAACTGTAGCAGGGTTTGACATACATTTCCCACTGAATGCGCAATAGTCCTCCATACAGGAAACACACTGTTATTATCCTCATTACACAGCAGAGGAAACACAGAGTTAAAGAAGTGAAGTAATTTGTTCTAGGTCAAGGCATCTAGGAACACCAGAACTTCCTACTAGTTGTAAGTCTGATTTGTCATCCCAATCACTCCCAGGAGCTGGTCCAGTACTGGGGAGGGGTGGCCATTCAGGCAGCTGCAGGATCAGGATCCCAGGACTGAGAAAGGACAGTGATGCTGGCAGAGGGTGAGGACAAGTTCTTGTGCTTGATTCTAAGTGTGTGTTCATCAGCTTGCTGCTACTATAACTGAGTACCTGAGGCAATCCAGGAGAAAAGCTGGTTTTGGCTCACAGTCCCTGGTCATTTGCCTGACTGCGTTTGGGTCTGTAGTGAGGCAGTAAGTCAAAGAGGGAGCACAGGGCAGAGGAAGCTGCTCCTGCATGGTAGCTGGGAACAGAGAGACAAAAAGGGACAGTGCTCCTAATGCCTAGTCCTGCCCCCCCCCCCCCGTCGTAACACACACACACACACACACACACACACACACACACCAAAAAAATGAAAAGACAATTATAAATAGAGATTCCACTACATAGTTCAATTCTTTAAAATCTGTTGTTTTAGTTTTAGGTCCACAGCAAAACGGAGAGGAGGTGCATTCCCCACATTTCTCCTGATCCCATAAACATGCACCTTCCCTATCAACATCCCCTCTGGAAAGTACATTTGTTACACTCGAGGGACCTACGCTGACACGTTGTGACTGCTCAGAGTCCATAGTTTAAGGCTCACTTCTGGTGTTGAGGTTTGGACAAAAGCATAATGTGTCCCCTGTTGTCACATCTGTCGTACATGGTGGCTTCACTGTCTCAGCATTCTCTGTGACCTGTCCATGTGCCCCTTTTTCCTCTCCAACACTAGCAATCATTGGTCCCCTGACATGCCCATGATGTCATCTGCAGACCATCAGCTCACTGACATCATGGGAGACTGGAGCATGTGAAGATGGCTTCTTTCCTTGAATGTGCTTAGAAGGTTCCTTGTGTCTTTTCATGTCATAAAGCCTCAGCCTCACGTCTTGGCAACACTGGATAGCTGGATGGTCTTTCTTTCACCAATCACCTATCAAAGTATAGCACAGCTTTTGCCACATTTTGACAATTGAGAATAAATCCCTACAAACATTACATGCAGGTTTCTGTACGTCCTTGAGTTTTCAGTTACTTTGGGTTAAAAACTAAAGTGTGTGATTTCCAGGTCATATGATGAGAATACGTTTAATTTAATTTAATTTTATTTTTTGAAGAATTTGTCAAACTGTCTTCCAAAGCAGTCCTACCATTTCACATTCCTGCTTATCCTGTGGACCCTTTTGCTTACTTGCTGAGGCCTGTACATGTTTATTGAAATAATGGTGTTTAGCTGGGCATGGTGGTGCATGCCTGTAATCACAGCACTTGCATGAGGGCTAGTGGTGGAGGCAAGAGGATCAGTTAAAGGACAGCCTCAGCTACAAAGCAAGCTTGAGGCCAGCCTGGGCTACACGACACTCCGACTCAAAGAAAATGATAACAGCAAAGTCATTTTTGCATTCCTACAGCAGTGAATGATAAGTCTGTGGTTTACACCCTTGCCAACACCTGTTGCTGTCAGTGTTCTGGTTCTGGGCTGTTCTAACAGGCACGCAGTGGTATCTCCACGCTCTACTGTTTGTGTCCCTGGTGACACATGACCATGGAGCCTGCCTCATTTGCTTACTTGCCATCCGGGTGTCTCCTTTGGGGAGCTGTCTGTTCCTTGTTCCTTTTTTAATTGGGTTGTTTGTTTTCTTACGCTTCAGTTTGCGAGTTCTTCGTATACTTTGGACACTAGTCCTTCCTTTATCACGTTGTCTTTGGCAAACGTCTCTCCCCACAGCGGTTGGACTTTATTCTCCTTAAATATGACTTGCTAATGTGTGGCTCTGACAGCGGACATATCCTTAGCCTCTAGTTAAAGTGAAGATAAAAAATGTCCAAAACTCTCAGGGGTTTAGCCCGTGGGGGTTTTTTGTTTGTGCTTTTGCAATTATACGCGAACTATGGTAAGGCAATTGAGAGCTGTGAAGGCGCTCCGATCCAAAGAGTCCCCTGGGATCAGCAGGAACCCAAGAAGGCAAGCAGCGGTCCCAAAGCCCCGTTTCTTCTTTCTCCAAGCCCTTTCCCTCCCATCTAAGTCTCGCCATTCCCGGGCACAGCTCCATCCCCACCACGGAAGAACATGAACGACTAAAGAGGTAAAACTCAAGGCACCTCATGGATTGGGGTGAGGTGGAATTGCGGCCTGTTTGTTACCTCAGTTTTCAAATTTCCGAATTGCTGTCACATTTTTAATTACGGGGCATCTGAGTGACAATATGCACACAAGCGGACATGGGCGTCAGAGCCTCAGAATTCAAACCTGAACTTGGCTGTGCAGCCCCGAGTTAGGCCCTTCACCTCTCCAAGCCTTTGTTTCTTTACCCAAGGTGGACCAATGGGAAATGAACGTGTTCAGAGCTCAGCACGGAGCCTGGTCCCCGTGGGCTTCAGTCAATGGGAGCACAGCAGGAGACAGCAGAGGATTTCCTGTTAGCCCAGCCCGTCAGCTTGGGTAGTTTCTAGGCTTTGGCCTCATCCTTAGAATCATCTGGAAAGCTTTGAAGAGCCTGATACCCAGGCCACATGCCTGCTTCAGCACTTAAGAATCACTGGGATGCCACCCAGGCCGCAGCAGCCTGTTAAAATCTTTTCTTCTGGTTCTGGATTGGGGGCCTAGAGAAGGAGCCTGCCAATGAGACTGAAGGAGTTACTGCCCAGGGCACCTTTCCATTCATCAACCTCCAGAGACCTTCAGAAACTAATTGTCAGAGGCCACAGGGAGATACAACAATCAGCCCAGAGGCACCAGGCCCAAATCCAAGCATCTCTGGCCTCAGAGGCACTCAGCGGGTCTACGCCATCTGTGAATCTCTCCTGGACCCTTTTTGAGGGGAGGGTTTTCCTCTGTGGTCAGGTCTTGGGAGCTCTGGTCTGCTCTTTCTGGGTCAGCCATAGCATGTGGTTTCAGTAGGGAGTGGCAAGCCTGCTCAGGGACACCTTCCTGTGCCAGGGTTTCTATTTAAAAATTATTCTTTGGCTTCCATTAATAACCCCAGGGAAACACTGAGTATGTCCAGGTGCAATCTGCCTCCCCTCAGGAAACAGACAGAGAGGTCAACAGACTCAGTATCCGCTAGTCCCCAAAGGCCAATCACACAGTTGACACTATTAAAAAGAAAAAAATCCACGAGACAAAGAAATCCAAGGGATTTTCCAGAGGCCTCCGGCAGCATGCCTCCCACCCAGCTGGTGCCAGACTTTCACTCTTACTGACACACACCTATGGGGAATTTCATGGGACCTGGGTGGCTGTCTCTCAGCAATGTAACAGAGTGTTAAAGGAGATTAGCCACTGGAAAATGGACAGGGGCAGAAAAAGAAAACATCCTAAAAAATAGAAAGAAGAACATTTTGGCCATTAGGATAAATCTGTGAAAGGAAACATAGGAAATTAATTAAAGGGGGAAATACTGTGGAATGACAAAGTAAAAACACAAAAGGAGGCTGCTGAAATGATCATTTTTTTTTTTAATTGTGGAGTATTAAAACAATGGGTGATGTTTTTCTGTTTAACACTTATTTAATGAACATAGACTTTAATAGATCAGACTTTATTATTTATTTATTAGTAGGAGATCAAGAGTGCCATGGCCCACGTGTGAGCATTTTGTGGGGTCAGTTGTCTCCCACCCAGCTTTCTGTGGGACCTGGGAACCGAACTCAGTTCTCCAGAGTCCCAATGAGCCATCTTGCCAAACCCTGAACATAGATATCTCTAAAATAGCAATGCTGTTTTTAAGTCATAGAAACATGACTTCAGGAGGATTATAAGTTGTTGTTTTGTTTTTTTTAAGACTTATTTATTTATTATGTATACAATGTTCTGCCTACATGTATCCCTGCAGGCCAGAAGAGGGCACCAGATCTCATTGCAGATGGTTGTGAGTCACCTTGTGGTGGCTGGGAATTGAACTCAGGACCTCTGGAAGAGCAGCCAGTGCTCTTAACCCCTGAGCCATCTTTCCAGGCCCGGATTATAAGTTTTACAGCTACTTGGGACACCAGCATTTCAGCCACAGTCAGCCATTTCATTGGCAGGTGCCAAAGATCACCTAGTTCCCCGGGCAAGAGTGCTCCAGAAGACAACAGCTACTGTGACCAGAGCCTGGACATGCCAAGTGTGTGTCCGCATGAGAACTGGACACTGTGGTACCCAGAGGACTAAAGAGCAATTCAAAGTGAGCTGTGCTGTACGAATAGCCAAGTGATCCCCAGAGGCATAACACTGAAAGACATCAGCAACAAAAGATGGCAGATGGGAACACAGTTTCATACCGTTAATGCAAAGGCTCTAGAAAAGGCAGACACAAAGCCAGGTGGAGAATAATGTATATTACCTGTGGGAGGAGGGAGGCGAGAAGTCACCAGGTTATGAGTCGGGCATATAATTGGGATCATTCTATACACCGGCTGCAGTATATTTATCTTATTCTTATTTTAAAGTGTATGTATGTACCCTGTAGGCGTATTTTCTATGCCATGCATTTTATAGTAATATAAACCCTAAGGGTGAAAGATAAAGTCGCAAAGCAAGAAAGGGCTCAGAGAAGGAAGGGTGGTGTGAAGAAGAATGCGCTGAGGAAGAGGGCGCCATTGTTGTGAAAACAGGAAGCACACTGTGGTCTGAGCTGAGCGGGGGTTGTAGCCAGAGGGCCTTTGCAGCAGTAGCTGTGACCCTCCGTTCTGTCCTTGGCTTTCTGTTCCCTCCTAGCTGATATTCTCTTTGGGTGACTAACCATCTTCACAGGTTTGACAGCCACTGACAAGCCAGCCATGGCCAAAGCTTTGCCTCTGAACAGTCATTCCCTTTGAGTCCTGGTGATTGACTCCTCTGTCTCATTGCCGTCCCCCCAGACATCCAAAGTCAACAGACCCAACAGCAAAGCGCTCTCTTCCTTTCCCTTCGTTCCCCTCTGTGGTCTCCCACCGTCAGTGGCCCTCCTACCAACACGGACTAGAATTGTGGGTGTAATCCTCATCTCCTGCCATTCCCTGCCACATGTGCTACCAGCCCTGAGCTTTGTCAGCACTCCCTTGTCCCTCCCAAGCTTGTATTTTTCTTTCCACGCCCACTGTCACTGCCAGAGCTCAAATACCCCCTCAGATAATCGTACCGAGCTTCAGCTAGACACCCGGCCTGCCTGCTGGATGCGCCGGCCTTCCTCCACCAGCTACCAGAATGATCAGGCTGGAATAGAAATTTGGCCACGTGACTCACCAGCCTAAAATCCGAGTGCATGCTTACCGCTTGTATAATGAGCTCGTGATTCTTGCCCTTAAGTGCAAAGTCTGACAAGTCTGACCCATTTTGACCACTCCAAGCAAATCTTTACCTCTCTTGACACAAACTTTACATTCATGCCTCATAGAATCGGTTACACACCCCCACACACTCGCACATGCACACCCCCCCCACACACATTTGCTCACACACACCCTCCTCTTAAACTGTCCACTTTACTTCTCATGTCCCCTCTTTGGTTACCAGCCCCTGATCCATTCACCATCACGTGGGTACACCTAATGAGGCAGATGTTCTATAAATCACCAGATCTTGGTGAAAGCCGGAGCACTGGCAGTCATTACCTCCATTTTCCTAAGAGAATCTGGAAGGTTCAGTTTTCACAAGAATCTACCATGGTTTTTGTTTGTTTGTTTTGTGATGTTTGTTATTTGTTGGTTTTGCGTTTGCCCTTGACAGGATCTCCTTAGCCCTAGCTAGGCAGAACTTACTTTGTAGATCAGGCTGGCTTCAAACTCAGAGAGATCCAGCTTCTGTTTCCCAAGTGCTGAAATTAAAGACCTACACCACGATATGCAGCAATTCTACCTGTTTTAATGTGGCATTTTCCCATTTTTCAACATTGCTTCAAGAGTTCTACAAACACCGTCAAGGCAGAGAAACACATCTGGGGTCTGAATTCTGAGTGTCAGCCACATCGCAAGCCTCGGCTGAGGTGTCCACCCCGCCACCCGGGCCAGCCAGTGTCACGAGTTTTCAGTTCTCCAAGAGGAAAGTTCATGGCTCCACACACATTTCAACAATAGATAAGGAAGATGCCAGACAGTCCCCATTTTAAAGCTTAATGTAATATTCTACTATTTAGAAATATGCTGAACTCAGTTGTATATATTGGATGATCTATTACCTATTAGAATTCTCAAGAATGTTTTCAAACCATGCAAATTTAAGTGATTATCAATAAAAGGAATAATGACTTGATTCAAGTGTTTCTTAACCCAACCTTAATCCTGGGAAGTCAGGAGCCTAGGCAGTGGCAGGAAGTCAAATTGTGTTTCTTGTGTTCTCTTGGATCTATTCCAGCATGACTTTATCACCCTGTTCTGTGTTTATTTATTTAGCGAGAGGCGCGTGCACGTGTGTGTGTGTGTGTGTGTGTGTGTGTGTGTGTGTGTGTATTATGTGCCATGGTATACATGTGGATATCAGAGGACATCTTGTAGATGCTAATTCTCTACTTCTGCAATATGAGTTCTGGGAATCAAACTCATTTACCTCCTGGCCAATCTCCCTGACCTTAAGATTGCCTTTAAAGGACAGGATTTCACTATTTAGTCCAGGCTGGCCTGTAACTCTTGAGCCTCTTGCCTAGGTCTCCCAAGTACCAAAATTGTAAATGTGTGTCACTGCACTAGGATATATTTATCTTTTCAGGTATCTGTCTCCTTTGAAAGATTGTAAACTCTTGACAGTGACTAATCAAAGCCGCCACAGTATGGGGTTTTTAGTAGATTCAATGATGTGATATATGGGAAACGATAGAAAGCAGTGCCTGGCATTTAATAAGAAATACAGAAGTGTGTGTTAAAGCATCATTTTCTACAGAACCACAGGTAAATAAATATGTTTTTGTAGCCTAGCATAGTATATATTTTATAGTAGTTATAATTTTTAGTGGGGGGAAAAATGAATGAATGAAATTAACCTGGGCTGGAATCTACTTGCTGAGATTTATATCCCTCTTGGAAACAGTCATAAACCATGGAAGCAGTAAAACCCTCCATTCAGATATAGCTCAGGGATTCCCAAACACAAATCAAAGCTCATTATAGCAAACCCAAGCATTGTATAATTGCTGCTAAGGAGACCACCAGCTGGAGCTTGGAAATGTTTTGTATGCAGGAGTGTTTATTGTTTCCTGGTGCTATGTATTTGGTTGTCTGTAATTTAACTAAAAGCATTCTAAAGCATGCGTACACGCCCCAAACCTATGAGAACGGGGAGAAGATAAGCAGGACAACAATCACATGCCCATAGCCATCTGTGGCCAGACTCACAGTTCATGTGGCAATTTCTAAGACGTCTCAAGGGACTGGAACGTTTGGCGTCTGGCCTGACACAATACCCAGAGGACAATTTCTGGATTGTAGAACTGGCTTTTCAGATCATTTTTACTGTGTGGCTCACCTCAGCTGCCTGGACTTTGTAGTGGTCAGTCTTCATTACTATCCTGGTGGGCATTGGAGTCACCCAGGAGACCCACCCCGGAATGGCTCTCTAATTGTGTTCATAGAAAGGTTTACCAACAGAGATGACCTATCCTAAACGTGGACAGCATCATCCCCTGGCTGGGCTCCCAGACTGGACAGAAAGGAGAAGGTAAAGCACCAACATTCGCCTGCTGCTCTCTTTCCAGACTCAGGAGGCAATGTGACCAGACACCTCCACTCGCGCTACCCTGACGTCCCCACCATGGTGCACTGGGTCCCTTCAAACTGCGGGCCAAAGTCAACCCCTCCTTGCTTAGGGACTTGTGTCAGGAGAATGGCAACAAAGAGAAAACAGCTGACACGGGCCTGAAGTCAGACCCCAAGGAAAGGGAGAGGAGGTATTATAGAATCCGGCTCACCCCAGAAACCTTAGTTTTGACAAACGAAACTAAGAATAATGCAGGACACTCAGAAAAAGCGGCATTGCACACGACCGAATTTTCCCCTTGTGGAATCCCAGACGTGTTCTGTGGAATTCTAGAACAGCCTGGAGCGGGGAGTTCTTATCTAACTGCAAAGCAGTGCTCATTAGCTGAATGTTAGGCAGCGAGCAGCCAATCAGAAATCCTTCGGGTTAGCTGTGGAGACACCATGGAGACAACAGTGAGGAAGGACCAGCCTCCGAGGGGCTCACAGGTAAACACACTACCTAGCCTCCCTCAGGCCAAACTCCAGAAAACCAAGTCACACCGACTGGCTATAATTATAAACGAAAGCCTGCTGCCGTCGATCTCCATGGGAGTTTTGCAACAAATCCTACCTCAGATTTACCGAGATGTTTCAGAACAATAAAAACCTACTGCGCCTCCCTTACCACCAGAACATGGTGTGTGTTTGGGAGTGTGTGGGGGGCGGGGAGCGGGTAATTCCACTACTTAGGTGGCTAAGGCAGGAGGATCATGAGTTTAAACCAGCTTGGGCTACACAGGGGATGCAGGGTCTCAAAACAGCAGGGGAAAGGCCAGTCATCTTCATTGCTCTGTCTTCCGGATTTGGATTTGCACTGCTGGCTATTCACAGGAACAAAGCGAACGGATTGCGAAACCTGCCGTGGGCTCCCCACTTGAACTGGTGTCTGGTCTTGTCACCCCCCACACCGCGGCTCCTTTATCGCCTGTGATAATAGCTTGTGGCAGTGAGCTCTCCTGGGATACTATTCACTCTGAAAGGGAACGAGATCCCTAGCCCATCGGTGCCCCTGCGTCATGAGAAAAGCTGAGTGTGGGGAGCTGAAGGGGCCATTCATTGCTCTGCCGGGGATGTGGATGGGGAAGCGCGGCGGGATTTCTGGCACCCCCAGCCCCCACTCTGCCTCCCTGCACAACTATTTCAACCATGCAACATCTTCGGTTGACAGAGGGAATAAAGTTTCTTTTCACCACCCCCGACCTGTCACCTCGTGGGCTTGTGTGCTGGTGACACGGGCCTCACCTCTTTGAAGATACATTTTAGCACCACACAGACTGCCCAGGGCCTCATGGGAGGTATCAGAGAGCCAACCCTTGTTAGAATCCCCCCACCTCACCCTTCAAGGGGGCCGTGCCTCTGCTGTAGCCAATCATTTCATTTGCCCAGGCTCAGGCTGTGTTTTGAAAGGGTTTGGGCAATCTATGAACACGTCAACCCGTTGAACCTGCACCTGAAGGTCTTCCAACTGAGAACTCTAGGCAACGGTTCCAAAAGAACAGCCCGGGAACCCAGGCTGCTTCAGGGGTTCCACAAGACTGAAAGTCGGTGGACAAAGGGGCTTTGATAGAGTATACAGGGAAGTTTCGATAGAAGTTTCAGACTGCAGCTTGTGACTCCTCTAGGAAGAGAACGGTCCCTTCAACGAAGTTGTCACTTTTAAAGGTTGTGTGTATGTGTGTACACATGCATACATGCATGCATGCATACATACATACATACATACATACATACATACGAAATCTGTGAGTATCTACAAAGGCTAATAAACATCCTTCTATTTTCCAAAGTATATATCCACGTGAGGTTGGTTTCATTTTTTGTTTTTGTTTTTCTGTTTGTTTGTTTTTTTGCTCCCAGACAAGGTTTCTCTGTGTAGCTTTGGAGCCTGTCTTGGAACTTCCTCTGTTCGGAGCTGGCCTCGAACTCACAGAGATCTGCCTGCCTCTGCGATGGGAGTGCTGGGATTAAAGGCATGCGCCACCGCCACTGCCGCTGCCACCACCACCGTCCATCATGGGGTTGGTTTCTTACCTCCAGAAACTTCAGCGAAAACAATGTATCACAAAAGATAGGATACGGAAGTTAGCAAGAGAATCCTACTCACCTCAACTAAGTCAGGCCTTAGTCTGAAAGACAGAAAACACTACCACATTCTCACTTGTTTTCCTTTGTTTGGGAAGTTATTTTATATGCGTGCTACCTACTTGTGTTATACTTTCAAATGAATTAAGTAAACGCTTTTGTCTTTTAGCTTTTGATATACTAAATATCAGTAGATATAAAACAATGGTAAGCATGTGCTTTACTGTCTCCAATACTAAGCAGGTGATTGTTGTAGTATCATATGCAGTTCTGAGAAACAGCCCAAGATGCTCTCCAGTACCCTTTCCTCAGCTTCCTCAGCAAATGTGGTTCCATCATATAAAACTATCATGAGGTACCACAATAGAATGTGGAACCTTCCCATCACCATGAAGATCCATCCTGTCACCCTTATGGCTACAGCATAGCTGTCTGCTCTCCTTCCTCACCCCCTCTCCAGCTCTCTAGTTCTATACTTTTATCACTTTAGGATGTTACAAGAATAAAAGCATGCCATATGAAACCTCTGGAGTGGGCCTTTCTCCCGTGGCAGAACTGTGTGGAGATTCATCCAGGGTTTTGCATGTCAACAGCTCATCCTGTTCCACTGCTCGATCGAACCCTGTGCTGTGGATAGGCCACAGCTTGTTCAGATAGTCACTCATTGGGGGACAGGTGGGTTGTCATCTTGTTTTGGCAAATAAAAATTAAGCTACCATACCCATTTTCTTTCTTCTTTTCCTTCCTTCCTTCCTTCCTTCCTTCCTTCCTTCCTTCCTTCCTTCCTTCCTTCCTTCCTTCCAACCGAAATTTGTTTTCTAACATTTCTAGAGGCTAAAAGTCCAAGATCACCTGTAGTGTCAACAGAGTGACTTTTTTTTTCTTCTAAGGGTTTTTCGAGACAGGGTTTCATTGTGTAGCCCTGGCTGTCCTGGAACTCACGCTACCTCCCTCCTGAGTGTCAGGATTAAAGTCATGTGCCACCACTGCCCAGCTCAGAGTGACTTCTAGAGGGAACTCCCTCCCTAGCTTGTGGATTGTTGTCTTGTCTCTGTGTCTCACATGGTAAGAATAGAAAAAACAATGTTGCAGAATATTAGTTTAAGATGTGTTACATTTGTTTATCCTTGGAACATTTGTTTAGTGATTCAAAGATGCATTGCATTCTTTTATATGGTATTTGTTTAACTCTGTGAGGCTGTGTTACTTTGTCTGTCTAAAACACCTGATTGGTCTAATAAAGAGCTGAACGGCCAATAGCAAGGCAGGAGAGAGAGATAGGAGGGCCTGGTGGGTAGACAGAGCAAATAGAAGGAGACATCTAAAGAAAAGGGGAGGGGCAAGAAAAGGAGGAGGAGAGGAGGACTTCAGAGTCCAGCCACCCAGCCACACAGCCACCCAGCCAGCCAAGGAGTAAGGAGCGAAGAAAGATATATAGAATAAAGAAAGGTAAAAAGCCCAGAGGCAAAACATAGTTAAATGGAAATGGGATAATTTAAGTTAGCAAAGCTGGCTAGAAACAAGCCAGGCTAAGGCCAGGCATTCATAAGTAAGAATAAGTCTCTGTGTATTTGGGAGCTGGTGGTGGGCCCCCAAAGAGTAGAAAAAAAAAAAAAAAACTAGAGAGCAAGCTCACTTGTACCCTTTCCTATGAACACCAGTCCCACACACGACTTCTGTCCTCACCTAAACCAGATTACCTCCGAAGGCCTTCATTTCAACAACTGAATTGGGGATGGGACACCCACAATTCATTCCACAGCACCCCACGCTTGCTTCTCCTCACTCCTATCCTTGCATGAAAATATATTCATTCATTCCTCCCCACCAGTCCAGAGACTTACCTCATTCCAGTCTTGACTCCAAAGCTTGAAGTTCAAAGTCTTATGTTAGTATCATCAGATATGGATGAGGCTCAAGGTATAATTCACCCCCAGGTAAAATTCCTTTCTAGCTGGGAGCCTTTGAAGCAGACAAGTCATGTATGCTGGTACAGCCATAGGGCAGACATTCCTCATCTCAAGGGGGAGAAACTAGAAAGGAGGAAAGAGGTGACCATGTCTAATTGAGTCCAAAGCCAGCAAGACAATTTGTATATTTAAAGACTGGGAGTCGGGCATGGTAGTAGACACCTGTAATCCCAGTGTTCAGGAGCCTCAGAGGCAGGAAGACCATGAGTTCCAGTCTCACAAAAAAAAAAAAAAAAAAAAAAAAAAAAGAATCTTGTGTCTTCAGACTTGGAATCTGCGGGTAGCTGGCCCTTGAGCTCTTCAGAGCATTGACCCATAGACTCGGGCAGGCATCTCATGACCCTGTCAGGCTGCTGAGTCATGCCCAAGGCTCTGACAGAGACTTCTGCTCTGTGGAAGCCAATGTGCAAGGGAGACTCTAGTCTATGGAAGCCAATCTGTGTGGGAGAGACTTCTGCTTTGTGGAACCAATGTGAGTGGTGGGGACCCCAGTCTACAGAAACCAATGTGGAGGGCAAGAGCTCTGGTCTGTGGAAAGCAATGTGTCCTCCTATTGATCTCCTATTGCCTTCAGGATCATCATTCTTTGGTTTTTTTGTTTTTGTTTTTGTTTATTTTGGTTTTTTTGTTTTTTGTTTTTCGAGACAGGGTTTCCCTGTGTAGCTTTGCGCCTTTCCTGGAACTTACTCTGTAGACCAGGCTGGCCTGGAACTCACAGAGATCCACTTGCCTCTGCCTCCCGAGTGCTGGAATTAAAGGCGTGCGCCACCACCACCTGGCTCAGGATCATCATTCTTTGTTTTTGGAGAACAATACATGTTTGGAGAATAGTACGTGCTTGTCAGAAGATCATCTTATCTGTCAAATCCCACACATCTCATGCCTGTCCTTCAGTCCATCCTTGTCTCTGTTGCTTTCATTTCAAGCCAGCAGCATCTCTGCCTATACAGTCCTGTAGGTAGGTATTCAACACAAGTAGGCTTCAAGCTCTGGCTCCCTTTTCCTCCTTCAGTTCACTACTCCTTGAACATTCTACTGAGTGAGCCAAGCCACACCCTCAACACTCTACACTGAAATCTCCTCTGCTCAATATTCAGGTTCTTGCCACCCGTGACTTCTACCTTCTACAAACCCCAGAGCACAGGTCAGCCAAATCCATTGACGTTCTGTTACACAGGTTGCCTTCTTCTCACATCCGAAAACACGTTCTCTGTTTCCACCCGAGACCCCATCAGAGTGGCCTTCATGACTCCATTTCTACCATGAACTTCAAGACTCTCCAGTGACTGCCCACTACCCAGGTCCAGAGGTGCTGCCGCTTGGTAGGAGTTTGCTACGGTAGCGCCTCCCCAACTCTCAGTACTAAAAACTGCCTCATCTCAGGTTGCCATTGCATAAAGTGGTGACAATGGAAATATTTATTATTATTATTATTATTATTATTATTATTATTATTATTATTATATTCTAGAGGCCAGAAGTTCAAGATGAGGTTGCCGGTAGAGACAGTTTCCAGGGAGGGCTCTCCTCTTGGCTTGTAGATGGCATATTCTTACTGTGTTCCCACATAGCAGCCAAGGAGGGAGGGAATAGAGGGGTGGGTAAAAGGACATGGAGGAGGAGAGAAGGGAGGGAGAGGGAGGAAAGAAGAAGAGAAGGGAAAGGGATGGGTGGAGGGAGGGGAAGAGGGAGAGATTGGGCCGGGTGTCCCCTGCTGTTTCCTCTAACAAGGACACCGATTTTCCCAGACTCATGACCCATCTCCAGACACCACAGTAGGGGTCAGGGCTTCAGCAGACACTGTGAGGGAGGACATTATTCATGGCCAGACAGCTCAGTGTGTCTCTGGGTAGCAGATCATACCAGTTTCCCCAACAGGAACAGAATGGCTACAGAAGAGGAACACAGCTGATGGGCTCTCAGTGGAGCAGCACACTCAGCTGGGCAAGAGGAGGTTCCAGAACCTTTTACTGCACTGCCTCCATGACCAGGCTAGACAGAGGCACCACACACATTCTTGTCCATGCACTTGTAGGAATGTAAGCCTTCATATCTCTGGGTTTAATATCCAGGAGTGTAGTCCTGGGTCACATATGTTTTTGTTGTGGGGCAGGGTCTCATTATTTAGCCCAGGCTGGCCTCAAACTCATGCTCCTCCCGAGTGGTGGGATTCCAGGTGTGTGCTGCCAAAGTTCTTGCTCGTTTCAAGGAGTTATTTTTCAGAGTGGTCATGCCTTTTGTGTTTTAATTGTGTGAGTGGGAGGGTGGTTCCATGGGCTCATGTGTGCAGAGGGGCCAGAAAAGAATGTCTGGTGTTCTTCTTTGTCACTGTGCCTCACTGAGACTAGGTCTCTCACTGTCCTGGTACTTGCCATTATTTCCTTCCAGCTAGGCTGACTGGGCAGCAGGCACAAGCGATCCTCCTGTCTCTGCCTCTCCCTGGCTCTAGTACTGGGGTCACAGATCTATGTGGCTATGCCCAGCTTTTATGTGGGTGCTGGGGATTTGAACTTAGTATCTGCTTGTGCAGTGAGCACTCTTACCAGCTGAGTGGTCTCCACAGCCTGGTTATACCTTTTCAGGTTTTCACCAGCAGTGTGCACATGACCCAGATCTTCTGCCCTGCACTTCCAGCCACGTGTGTCGTGAGGAGGTTTCCGTTTGGCCACTGTGGGACACCATAGTGATGGCTCATTGTGCACTCGGCTTGCATTTCCCTAGTGGCTGATGATACTGCATGTCTTCTGATCTGTGGTAAAATGTCTATTCACATCTTCTACCCAGGTAGTAATTGGACCATTCTCCTTTCAGCCTGTGTCTGTTTGAAGTGAGGAGGTTCTTAAAGAAAACGTACAGTTGGACTGCATGTCTCTATCCAGTCTAGCAATTGCTAATCCTTTAGGTGATGTATTTGGATCACTTACAGTCTATGTAAATATTGACAACTCTGTCACTTTCAGTTCTGTTTTCTTCCTTCTTGTTGGTTATGTGAACATTTGTTAGATCGTTGGTTTTACTTTATTCCTAGCTTTTTTTTTTATTCAAAATGTTATACAATCTGTTTTGATCATATCCTCCTCCCAGCTCTTCCTTATCCCCCTTACCCACTCAACTTCCTTCTCCTCTCAAAAAATATATTCAGGGAGAACAACAAAAACACAAAGAACAAAAAAATGAAAATAAAAACACATAAACAAACTAAAAAAGGGAAGAAAAAATCAGTAAGAAAATACCAAAACCAAAAGCTAGCATACACACGTACACACACACACACACACACACACACACTATGGAGTCCATTTTGTGTTGGCCAACCACTCCTGGGCATGGGGACTGCCCTGGAGTATGGTTGACAAAAACAAAAACAAAAACACTGATATTCCCTCCCCAGCAGACACCCACTGGAAACAGGCTCTTGCTTAGGAGCAGAACTTTGTGTTCACTTCTGCTTCTCAGTGCTGAGACTTTGTCTTGACCAGGTCTTGTGGTTGCTGCCACAGTCTCTGTGAGTTCATACATCTATCCGCCCTGCTGTGGCTGGAAGAGTCTGTATCTCTTTGTATACCTTTGAAGCCATTTACTCTAGGATATTTGTTGTTGATTCTCATACACGTTTGTTTGCTGGTGGCGTCACTTTATCAGCTTCAGTATAAAAAGATGCCTCTTTTATGTCTTTTTGTTCTCCCAGATTTACATGCCAACAGGTTTAATTCTTTGGAAAGTCTATTCTGTTGATCAATCTTCGTTGACAACTTGATTTGGTTTAGAATCCCCAGGTGACACATTTCCGGATATGCCCATCATGGTGTTTCTAGAGAAACTTAACTGAGGAGGGAGATCCGCCCTGAATGTGGATGACATCACCTCATGGGTTGGGGGCCCTGGACTGAGTGAAAAGGAGAAAGCAAGTGAAGCCAGGGATGGACTCCTCTCTCTCAGCTTCCTACTCTGGAAACTCCTGCCGCCTCCATGCTTCCCCGCCACGATAGACTGTATCCATTCTCACCCCTTGAGCTGACATAAACCCTTGCTCCTCAAGTTTGCTTTTGGTCAGGCATTTTATCACAATTCAACATCCAAGGACCAACAAGGTAAATTTGGGGGTTTACTTTTTGCATTGTGTCTTAACTTTGAAGAAAGTGTTGACTCAGAAGCACCAGTGGCCACAGACAAGAAAAAACCTCTAATGAAGCCCCTCTCTCCAGCCAAAGGCCGAGAAAGGGCCTTTATTCACAGCAGCGAGTAAAGTAACTAAAGCGCCATGTACAGACTATGAGAAACACAGCCGGAGGCAGAAGAGGCTGAGAGGTGAAGGAGAGAGACACACACATCCAGGATTGACTGGGGATTCCTGCACCCTTGCACCTTAAGGCAGGGAAAACGGGTTGTATGTTCAGCTGCACAAAATGAGCAGCAGCAAGCCAGAAAGTACCTGAACTTTCACCAAAACCAGTTTTGTCTTGTCCAGCTTGAGATGCGTGTTGGGCTCCCGTGGCAGGTAAAATGGCAGTTACGACCAAGGTGGCTGTAGTGGTAGTATCCTGGATCCCCTCACATTGAGCCTGAGCTTCTTTTTTTTTTTTTTTTTTCATTATGTTACGAGACTCTGGATTTTATGCTTTTGACTGGATTTCTCTGGCAAGGAATAAGGGAGAGTTTCACCTCATCAGTCACGAGAGGTAATAAGAAATCAAGTTTCCAGGGGAGCTTTAGTGAGGGCCAAGTTCAGATGATCCTCATTCCCGCAGGCAGGGACATGAGTTCTGTCTCCAGGGACACTGAGCCAAAAGTAGCGTTATCCCTGAGCAACAGTGGATGCCGTGATGCATTAGTGGGCTTTCTGGGATGCCTCCACAAAGAATAAGGACAGCCCCAGCTTCTCCCCTGCCAGGTCTTGGGGTAGAAGTGTACATGTCACACGCGATCTCCACTTCACGTGAGTGTGTTTGTGTGTGGCACTGTAGGGTGTTGCCCCTGCATGAGGGGAGGAATCTTGACTCCTGACCCAGCCTATGCTGGTGTGGGTATGTACAGGCCCTGGTTTGGGATTAGAGTTGAATAGCTATTGTTTAAACATTTTTCTATCTGGTTAAGATATCCCTTTCTCGGCCTTTGGCTGGAGAGAGGTGCTTCATTAGAGGTTTTTTCTTGTCTGTGGCCACTGGTGCTTCTGAGTCAATACTTTCTTCAAAGTTAAGACACAATGCAAAAAGTAAACCCCCAAATTTACCTTGTCGGTCCTTGGATGTTGAATTGCCCTTTCTGAACTTGGAATTGAACCCAGGGTTTCTTTCCTACAGGCTAGCTATTGCTCTACCATTGAGCGGTAGGTACTTTCCAGGCTGTTTTCTATATGGTGCCAGGCTGTCAGCTGTGCTTAGTAGGAAGAGCAGGGCCAACTTTGTCTAATCCACCCCCCAAACACTAAAGACTCCTCAATAATTGAAAACAGGAAGAGTTCTGAGTTTGAGAACCTCTGTCCCAGAGAAAACAGAATGCATTTGGGCCCTGGCTTTGGACTTGGAATTCTTGCTGTGAATGTGAGTTGGTTGATATTTTTTAAATATTCTCCTCTAATATTAAACTATGCATCAAAAATTTTTTTTCTCTCCAGTTATAAGAGGTTGAAAAAAAAATCTCAGTGCTTCTCCTGCTGTTTGAGAAGCTCCCCACCTAGCAGATCTCCTGCAGCTCCAGAACACTGTGATGGAAGAGAGGGAAAAGCAATTGGTGTTAGCATATCCCACAAATATTTACACAGTTCTCAAATACACGTTATGACAGCCGATTGTCATTGCAGCTGCATGTGGCCAGTGGGAGAGGTACTCTCATGACCAGAGCTGACACCATGTGGCATGCAGGGACACAGGTGTACAGGCCACCACTTCTGTAAGAGCTGCGATCTAGGTATCCCTGTCTCTGCCTCCTGGAAGACCCAGGTGCATCAGATTGGGGAGTTAGACGTTTTCAGCACTGTCTTTCACCCATGGACCACCAGGCTCCGGAATAAGTTGCCTGTTCCCATGGAAACCGAGACTTGTTCCCTTCTGATCCAGAGTGGGACTGTAGGCTTGCCGGGTGCTGGCTCAGGAAGCCTCTGAAACCTCAGTCAGGCCACTGTCTCCTCCTAATTCCCCTTCAGAGCACCTGGGAGCAAGGCACTCACTAACATTTAGAGAGTGGCTTGGGCAGAGGTTCTGTAATGAACCCACAGGCAACTTCTGTTTTTTCTCTAGAGATCATGAGGAAATCAATCATATCAGAAAATGCCAGGCTATCTGGTGGTGTGAGGCACCAAATGTGTCCTCCATATCCACAGACAAACACTAAGTGGCAGGCAGAACACAGACACAGGTAGACAGGAAGATAGACATGACTTCCTGTTCCCATCATTCTCTGCTCTCTGCCCACAGAGTCAGGGCAGACTGGTGGAAGTTTTTCAGAAAATTCAGGTCATCTAGAGCCAAGCACTAGGTGTGAGGTCACCAGATGGTCTCAGTGACTCAAGGAGAGAGGCGTGAGGCTGCACTCCATCCATTGGAGACGAGAAGGCACTGGAGGACCTGGGCACTGGACTCCACACTCTGAGGTCCGGGCAGTACCTTACTCCTTCTCAACCTCTCTTGCTCTGCTGGGGGCCGTACTTTTAAAGGGCTTTGAGGAGAAAATATCTTTACCCTACTTAGGGTTCAGAAGTGAGTGGCAAGGACACGTTTTTCCACGCTGAGGGAAGTTGGAAAGCCAGACAAGATGAGGAAGAGGAGAGGGGGAACCAGAGCAGGAAGTGAAAAGAAAGGTCTCAGGCCTGAGCCAGAGCTAGACCATATCAGCCTGCTGCAGGTCAGCACGGAGGGCCTGGCAGGGGCCCACAGACAGACAACACTGGGTGTGTACACAGGGTGGCTCAGGGGCATGTAATGGGTACAGTGTCTATGCACTTGCTGTTCTTAGGCCTCCAGAAATGGCCAGAAATGACATGAGGCTAGAAACTTGCTGTCCCTCACGGCTGTGAGGATAGGACTACTCATGAGCACCAGAGACTGAAAAATCACCTCTGTCCTTGGGTGAGGTAGCTTAAGGTCAGGGGTGCCTGGCCCCCAGATCCTTTCCAGATAGAGGACCAAAGAGAGACCAGAAGAAGAAAGGTTAAGGGAATGTCTAAGGAAACCAGTGTGCAAAGAAAAGGTAGTTCACCTTGCAAGAAGGAGAAGGCGGGTAGGGGCCGGAGGGGTGAGGAGCTAGGGGGGGGGGGGGCAGGGCCCTGAGTGTGTTCTATTGAGCTTTTCAGTGGCGCAGATCTGAAGGTTGTGTTTCGCCCAGGATGACGTGAGTCTTGGGTGTAAAAACCATGCTCCACCTCCCTGGGCCACAGATGGGTGTCTGAGATATAGGCAATAGCTAACTGAATTATCCCAAGCTTACCTTTTAGCTCTTGTTAGCTTTGGACCAGTAGTTAATTATATTTACTTCAGCCTTTAGCTCTGTGTCTCTTCTGGTTCATCTTTAACTAAGGGGGTGTGGGAGCAGGCAGTTTAGGGGTTGTTTAACAAAAATGTCAGTGTTTGAAGTTTGAAGCTGTTTCTTTGAGAGTTCACCTCTTCCAAATTCCTAGCTTCTTGCCAGCAAGAGGACACTGGTTCTACATCAGGGCAGCAGGCAATACTGATGAATGAACAGGTGACTGGAGTGGCCAGGAATTTCTAGATACCCAAGGACCCAACTCCTATTATTAACTACTCTACAGTCTCTGGCTCTCCCCCTCACCACACTTGCACACACACACACACACACACACACACACACACACACACACACACTCACATCCCCTCTCAAAAGAGTGAGGCTCGGAGCCTCCTTTCCCCTGGGGATTTCTGCTGCCTGAAGGCGTGAGGTTAGACAATTGGCTGAACTTGGAAGCTAACCTCAGTGCTCTGCCCAGCTGGGCTGTCTCTCTACCTTCTTTCTAAGGCCAGGCCTTGCCCCAGCAGCCCATCCCAGGGCATGGAGTGCAGAAAACTGCTGGCTTCCTGTCCCTCATACCACTGACAGGCCTGGGCCTCTCCCTTCCCTGCTCAGGACACTCGATTTAGTCCTTTGTCCTGTGGATTCCAGCTAGGAGGATGTTTTCCATAACTAACATTGTGGATGGCTCCAGTGCCTCAGGAAAAATAAACAAGCTGAAATCATCCACATTTTTCCTCACTGTGGACATTTTGTCCCCCAAGGGGTGGACAACTCTGAGGTTAGTTTTCTTTAAGATAATTGCCTCTTTAAGAAACTGTGCCTGAATTTGCAATTCCCAGAGAGTTGTTTACTTTGCCAGGGCCACACCCACTACTTCATTAGCCAATCACCCCACTTTCTGGAGTCCAGGGGGCCCCTTGCCTCCCTCCACAGGGCAAGTTGCTCAGTGCTCCCTGCACAAGGCACAAGGCTGGGTGGCAGAGCCCCCTGCTGTGAGACTCACCGGTCCTCCACCCACCCAGGTGTGGGCGGATCAGGTGGGAAACAATGTCCTCTTTCAGTAAGGCAGGTGTTCATTGCGACAGTCACGAAGCAAGCCAAGCTGCTAGAGGCCCTTCTAGAAAGAAAGGAAATGTATTTCCAGAGGGAAGGAGTGTGGTGCACCGAGATGTGCCCAGCTCTCACACCACCTCAGGGCCAAGGGCTAGTGAGCGTACATGGCAGGCGTGCCCATAAAACACGGAAATCCTCTGCTCCGGAGTGGGAGAGAGCGGCTGTCCCCAGCCTTCCTACAATGCCAGCCATCTGAGCCTCCTTGCCAGGACGCTGGAGCTTCCCACAGCCTTGCCATACACACAGGACACTCCATATCTGTTCTTCCCGGAGGGTGGAGCAGCCAGTTCTAACTATTAAATTGTTTTAATGCCACCTGCTTCATAAAACTTTCCCATCCACCATCCAAATGGGAATTAATTGCCCCACTGGAGAAGCCAGCTCACCTGGGCCTGCATTCACCAGCCCTTCCGGATTATTTCCACACAATGTGGCTATTATATATATGTAGGTTGGTCTTCTCCTTCACAGAGCGACTGTCCCCAGGGCCCATGTACCATTCACCCACCGTTCTGCAGTCCCTCACAGAGATTAATAGCAGTGTCTGCAGCAGTGTTTTGTGTGTGACTGTCGGCCTGGAGGCAGGAAGACCCAGTGAGAATGAAGTGAGATGGGGTGTGTCCGTGTGCATGAGGAGGAGGCAAGCAGGCATTTGGCATCTCTGCTGATCTTCATTCTGAGAATGAAAACAGCTTGGGTGGAGGAGGGAAGCCACAGAGCAGGACAGTCCGGAACAGAGCAGGCGGAGGCAGCCACAGCCTCCACGGACACACCAAGGCTGCATGCTGGACGCTTTGGCTTCTACTCACCGAGGCCCTGAAGTGATTCTGTGAGGTGTTGGGAGGAAAGAGGGTCTCTCATTGAGCTTCTGGCCATCAAATGAATAAAGGGTGCTGGCCTCTTTCCTGCACTGTGGTGCTTCCCAGGGGACCAGGAACACCTAGCAACCTCAGAAGCAGATGGGAGCCACCAGGAAAGGCTGCCTGGGCCCTGCCAAGGCAGATAGGGAACTGGGTGAGGCACTGAGGGGATGCTGGGGGCAAGCATAGACCTAGGTGTGGAGACCTCTTACTCTACGCAGGAAACGCTCTTTAAAAGAACAACAACAACATGAAATTGCAAACACCAATTGCAGGGCCTTGGAGGAGGCCCACACGAAAGACTGGTTTCTGTCATGAGCTTCACAGTGATTGAGTCTTTGATGCCACCAACTCAGAGTAAGGAGCGTGTGTGAGACTGCGCTAGCAAAGCACCGTGACAAAAATCCATTCCCTTCCTGTTTGGGTCAGCTCTGAAACGTCCCCCATAGGCTGGAGTCTGGAACCCTTGGTCCCCAGCTGGTGCTACTTTGAAGGTCAGGGTCTGACGGACAGAGGCAGGTCAGGAGGTGAAATGGGTATTTCTTCTGTGTGCACGCGCATGCACGCTCACACACACATACACACCGCTGCTTCAGCTTTGCTATTGAAACCTTTACACCACAAACTCGAAGCGTCACCTCACTGAACATAACAGCCCCCTCACTGACCTACCTAGAACAGTGTGCAGATAGATATGTGGATGTGAGGGAGGCTGGGGCCCCAGTGGTTCTGGTCCTCGATGGCCAAGAGTTCCCACCCCACTGAAACGTGATAGAAAAAATGACTTTCTGTATTGCTGTGAGAACATGAGAGCAACTTGAGGAGAGAACGGTTTGTTTTGGGTGACAAATGAGTTCATGGTGTTAGTCAGTGTTCTATAGCTGTGAAGAGACACCGTGACGACAGCAACTCTTGTAAAGGAAAGCATTTAACTGGGGCCAGCTCACAATTCAGGGGTTAGTCTATTGTCATGGCAGCAACATGGCGGCATGAGGCAGATGTGGTGCTGGAGTTCTGTATCTGGGTTGGCAGACAGCAAGAAAAGAGAGTGAGGCAGGACCTGGCTTGAGCATCTGAAACCTCAAAGCCCATCCCTAGTGGCACACTTCCTTGAACAAGGCCACACCTCCTAATAGGTCTACTCCCCATAGGTCTGGGGGGGCCATGTTCATTGAACCCATCACATTCATCATGGTGGGAAGTCCTGGTACAGGAGTGTGGGGCAACTAGTCATATGACATCTGCAGAGAGGCAGAGAGAATGGAGGCTGGTGCCCATGAACATTCTCGTTTTTAATCAGCCTGGAACCTCATCCCTTCCTACATCCACTAACCAGATCTAGGACAGATCTAACTCATGGCCTTGTCTCCTAGGTGATCCAGACCCTGTCAAGTTGAAAATCAATATTGACCATTAAGAAGTATGCAGATTTGCCTACAAAGCCATATGCAGGGGCATCCTGAGTCCTAGGACCTTCAAATCAGCTCCCCACATCTTGTGCTGAGGTCAGGGGGTTCCCCCATGGCTGAAACAGCAGGTGATCTGCACTGGACTGCATCTTTGTGTGTGGTCTAGTGGTGTTATGCTAACCTCCAGAGTAAATTGCATTCCCTAAGCACACAGCCATACACGCAGTAGGAGCCAAGCAAAGTCTTCTGGGGGGCACTGTGAGCCAAGCAGTGATTTAAAACAAATATATCATCACAAAACTAGCAGCATGCATTCAGGCCGACCTCAAGCTGGCCAGGCTGCTCCAAAGTTTTTGTTTAACTGAATGCCAGAGATGTCAGGCCAATCTCAGAGTTCCAATGGCATACTCACACTGCCACCCAACACAGGTCATCCATGCTGATTCAGCACACCCATCATGCCAAGGATCATCATTCTGCTTGTGAGTCACCCATGTACATACTTTTGTGCTTGTGAGCCATATGAGATTTCAGGGGCTAACTACATTTGGCCATATCTGGCAGGCCCTGGCTCTGGAACAGACTGAAGAGAGGAGGAGCCTTGTGGTTGTTTGGATTGTGGCGTAGGAGGCAACGTCAAGTGGAGATCTGATTGCGCATTTGTTTGTGGGCACAGGGTGCAGCCCAATGGTTGGTCTGTGTTAAGGGTGGGTCTGCGTTTGCAGATCAAGGCAAGCACTGTGCTGACCTACCCACAGGCGGGAAGAGGAGAGGTGTATTCTTGGCTCCTCAGGTGGCCACCCAAAACTGACCCTTGGGCTAATGTCACCGTAGTCCAAATGTCCATCCGTCTATCTCCAAGTCACTCAGAGCTCAGTCTCACCTTCCTGGCAGGAGGCAGTTTCCCTGCCCTGCAGCTTCCATCCCCTCAGTCCTGGGGCCAGAGAGGTGTCCTGAGCAGCAGGCCACAGGCATGTTAACCCACTGGAGGGTTAGCAGACTGCACTCCGGGCGAGCCTTTCCTCTACAACTGCCACCCTGCTGGTGCGTGATGATTCCTCACAAGGTGGCAGCTTAAAGCTGCTTTGTGTGTGTCATCTCACTTTGTAACTGTCATTGTGACACTCGGCAATCACTACAGCTCTGGAAACATCTGTCCAGTAGTTAATATGTGACCTACAGAAGCCAACGTCTTTTCTGTGACTCAGTGATTAACGCGGTGTTCAGCACAAAGGAACCTCTCACCAGGAGCTGAGTAAACAGTGGACAAACAACTCATCGACACAAGAGGTATGCTAGCACAAAGAAAAAGCACTCATGTGACCAGAGCCATCTAGAAGGCTCTGTGAAGGAGACCCGGGCTGGCTGTGGAGGCCAAGGAATGGGAACAAAGACCTAGGGAAGTGTGCTGTTAGCTATCACGGAGGTATGGGGTGCGCTAAGGAGGTGCGGCTCAGCTGCTCAGACCACCCACAGCTGCCCAGCATGGGACCAAATCAAGTCCTGATCCCTGGGTTTCAGGAGCCTGAGGTCACACAGCACAGGATGGCAGGTGTGCAGCTCTGGGTGATCAGCCCACTGGAGCTCCCTCTGCCCAGGCGTGGGTGCCAGTGGGGCCTCCTACCCTCTGAGGGAAAAGGATGCCAGGGAGGATTTGGACTTGGGCTTCCTGGATTTCCCCCCAAAGAACACTTCCAACAGCATTGCCTTCTCCCTGGTTCCTGTCCTGACTCCTCACAAGCTCACCCTTGCATACTTAACCTCATCACAGACGAGGGATGCCCCTAGCAACAGCAGCCAGCAAGGCAGCCTGGGCCTCTCTCATGTACTCCAGCAAATACTTTATTAAGCACTAAGGAAGGCAGGGAGAAAGAAGATAGCGTCTATTGTCAGAGGCACAGCGAGGACCCAGGCTTAAGCCAGGCTACGTGCAGAGGTGTGACGAGATCCGGGAGGCAACTCCAGATACGATGCCAGTCAGAGAAGGTAGCTCTGAAGAAGTGATATTTGAGCAAAGGACTACTGATAAAGAGGAGGCTGAAAACTAGATAAGGAGCTGACAGCCAATGCCCACCAAACATCCATTTCACACAGGAGAGAAAGAAAGGGGAGGAAAGACCATCCAGGCTGCTCACTTATCTCTGGGGGGGAGTGGGGCTTTTCCCAGAAACCATGCCCGTGACTTCCCATTTACACATCCCTGGAGCTTCATCGCCTGGCCTCCACTAGGGAGGCAGAGAAGCGTGGTTAACTAAGTCATTTCGGCCACCACACAGAAAGCCGGAGACTTAAGTTGATTGTGGAGCACAGCTTTGTGCTGGTTGTGTGGACAGGAAGCCTCCCCTCAGTGGTTCCCAGGGTCTAAGTCAGAGCTCAGACTGTGCCTCACCCCGTGGAGCCTGCTGTCTACTCCTCCATGTTTTGGCTTCTTGTGTAAATATCATCAGGATGCACGCTATTCTGTGCCCTGAAGGGTAAGATCTGAGCAACTGCTGCTTTCCTAATGCCCACAGTAGATCCAAACATGGCTGCCCAAGGAGATCCGGTCCTCATTGTCAGTCTTTGTCCATGATGGAACGACATTAAGGATTTGGAGATGGGGTAAACCTGGATTACTCAAAACAGACCCTAAATGCCACCACCAATTGCCCTTGATAAAGAAGCAAAGGGACTTTTGAGAGACACAGAGGATGTAACATGACCACAAGCAGAGATCAGCGCGATAAGGCCACAAGCCAAGGACACCTGGAGCCACCAGAGGTTGGAAGAGGCCGTGAACGAGGGCCTTGCCAGAGCCTTCAGTGCCGATTTCTGCCCTCTACAGCCACCAGAGAGTTGTTTAAATCAGCCTGTCTCTGCTGCTGGGTTAGAGCAGCTTGAGCGGATGCTCACAACATTGGCAGCCAAGGGGCAAACTCCCGGAGTTAGAGGTGCATCTCACACTGGTGTGTGGCATGTGCCGTGCTAGGGAGAGACCCCGGGGTCTTGTGTGTGTTGGGTAAAGTCTCTACCGTTAAGCTATACTCCTAAGCACGACAATTAACTTCCTAAGTCACGGTAAAGACAACGGAAACTGGAAAAGATATCAAAGCACCAGCCAACTGGAGAATGTTCCAGGGTGTTGATGGTGAGAGTAAACTGCAAGCTTGAAGCCTCAGATTGCACGGATGCTTCAGTGTAAGCACATCTCAAAGCAAAAAGAATCTACAGATTCAGACATAAAAAGTTTTGTAACTGGGAATGATGGAGCACCCCTTTAATCCCAGCACTCCGGAGGCAGAGACAGGTGGATCTCTGGGAGTTTGAGGACAGCCTGGTCTACAAAGCGAGATCAAGGACAGCCAGGTCTACACTCGGAGAAATCCTGTCTCAAAAAAAAAAAAAAAAAAAAAATTGCAAAACTTCTCTTATAAAAAATAATAAACCTGCCAGGTGGTGGTGGCACACGCCTTTAATCCCAGCACTCGGAGGCAGAGCCAGGCAGATCTCTGTGAGTTCAAGGCCAGCCTGGTCTACAGAGCGAGATCCAGGACAGATACCAAAACTACACAGAGAAGCACTGTTTCAAACAAACAAACAAAGATAAAGCTAAACTATTCAAAGCCTGGGCTGGAGCGATGGTGGGGTTGAGAACACGTGCTTTTCTTACAGAGGACCCAGGTTCTCTTCCCAGCTCCACATGGTGGTTCACAACTGCCTGTAACTGTGGTTCCAGGGGATCTGACACGCTCTTCTCACCTCTCTGTGCACTGCACACATGTGGTGTACATACATACAGGTAAACAAAACACTCATATAAATAAAATTAATATCCTAAAAATATTTAAAGCTATATTATGTAATGAAAGACTATAAAACTAAAATATGTGCGGAAATCATTCAAAATGAGAAAAAATAACCAGACCAAGGAGTATACAGAGACCTCTCAATATATGAAACACATTGACTGAAGAATTATAAGTAACTAAAACAGCTGTTACTTTTTGCAGCTCTGTTAGACTCTTTGAAAACAGTCTTAATCCCTATACAAATTCTGCAAGGGAAGTCTGTTTATCCCTGTTTTACAGACTGGTAAACTGAGGCCTAGGCTTACTAGTGGCTGCCCAAAGATATCATCAAGTCCCCCTCTTCAGAACTTGGCAATGGTACATGATTTGGAGAAACAGGGCTGATGCAGTTTGGGACTTGGAGAGTAGAGCCAATACACAGGAAGAAGGAATCTGAACCTATGTTTCAGAAATAATTCTTGCAGGAAACTCAGCCATGTGCTAAATTAGTATTTGTTTTGGTTGTTTGTTTTCTTTTCCATACTAGGAGACCATGATGTTAAAGGTGGATGAGATGTTTCTTGTTTTCTTGGTGACCTGGAGACCCAAAGAAGCAGGTGAGACAGTCCCGTCAGAAGGCAGCAGGAGGGGAGAGTGTGAGCCACTGGCCTCCCACAGAGGTACCGGCTGTAGAAACAACTTTTGAAAATGACTTTGCAATTCAGAGCAAAAGCCAAAAAGATAATTATGTCCTTTGACCCAGTAAATCATACCTCGGGATGTGTCTTACGACACATCAGAAGAAAACAAAACAAAACTATGACAAGATGTGTATGTCAGTGGTGGGGACAGAACCCAGGGGCTTCCCCACGTGATCAACAGGCACTTTGTCATTGAGCTATCCTCCAAGCCACAGTGGTACAAGCCTAGCCTGTAATCCCTAGCTACTCAGGAGCCTGAGGCTCAAGTTTAAAACCTACCTGAGTTATAGAGAGAGTTCAAGGCCAGCCTGGGCAGCTTGGTGAACCTATGTCTCAAAATAAAAAGTTAAAAAATAAGTAAAGGGAGGGATGTGGTCCAGTGGTAAAGCACTTACTTAACATGCAAGAAGCAGTAGGTTCAATCCCAGTACCATAAAATAAAATTAAAAAAAAAAAAAAAACAGACAAGGATGTAAATAAATAACTAAATAAATAGCAACAGGCATGTGGAGACAAGAGCTTGAGAATAGCTGAGAGAAAACCCCAAGGATCATGTTCAGTGGGCTAATCAGGCCACCCAGGGGCCACGGGCTACCAGAGAGAATACAGGACCCACCCAGGGGGCACAGGCTACCAAAGAGAATACAGGACCCACCCAGGGGCCACAGGCTACCAAAGAGAATACAGAACCCACCCAGGGGGTACAGGCTACCAAAGAGAATACAGGACCCACCCAGGGGGCACAGGCTACCAAAGAATGCAGGGCCCACCTGGGGGCCATGGGCTACCAAAGAGAATACAGGGCCCACCCAGGTTGGAGGGGACTAAAGTGTCTCCATTTCTCAGTGAAGAGGACAGCCAAGAATGAGAAGAACTGTAGGCAGCCTTCACAGGAGCCAGCAAAGGATGGAGAGAGGAAACTCAGAGCTGTCCTTGAGTCTGGCTCCTTCACAGCTCCCGGGCAGTGTTACAAGACGGCTTATGAAGAGGAGAAACAACCGATCAACCCAAAACCAACTCCTGTCTCTACTGGGTTTGGACAGTTGAAGCTCTGGCTCCCTGAGGACTGGATCACTGCCTCTGCCTTGTCCCAGATTAGCCTGTCCAGGCCTTAGCAGGTGTCGCAGGGGCCAGCTTCCTTTCTGACACAGTCTGCTCTCACAGGAGAATGCCCAGCACTCAGAGAATGTGTTTTAATAAATGAGGATGATAAACATGATGAAATCGTGTTTGCCCATTACAGAGAGAGATAAGCAGGAAAGATGGTAAGTGTTGAAACAAGGAACAGATGCCTCCCACCAGAAATGCCTAGGTGACCAGGAGGAGAAAGATGGACAGGGCCGTGGGAAATCAACACAATGGAACATCACACTGCTACTGAAAGAAGGTCCATTGTGAAAGCCCTGTGGAGACATGGGAAAAATGTAGACCTTGATAACCAGCAAATGTAGCTGAGACAGTCACCAGGGAGTGGACTGTACAAGGGTCTTCCCATTGCTTCTGCCATGAAGGTTTATTTATTAAGAATACAACATTCATTCTTTGTGCATAGCCCTTATCACTATGAAGTGACAATTGTAAAAACAGAATTATAAAGATAATAATATACCAAAGTGTTGAGTTTGGGTGGGATAAGTTGTTGACAGTTCTTTCATTAACACTATTTTGGTGGGTTTCTTTTTAATATACAAAAAGGGCTTTGACAAGATAACACAGTTCTAACTTAGAAGAATTGTCCAAACCCGGTAGAGACAGCAGTTGGTTTTTGGTTGGTTGTTTCTCCTCTTCATAAGCCGTTTTGTAACACTGCCCCACGGAGCTGTGAAGGAGCCAGGCTCGAGGACAGGTTCTGGGTTTCCTGTCTCCATCCTTAGCTGCCTCTCATTCTTGGCTACCCTCTTTCATGGAGAAATGGAGACTCTTTGGCTCCCTCCAGCCTGGGCGGGCCTTCTATTCTCTTTGGTAGCCTGTGGTGGAGGTCACACTCCTCATAAGCCTGGGCTTCAAGATCCCAGTTTGTGCTCATGAAAGCCAGCTGCCTTATAAACAAATTTGAGTCTTCTAGGAGGAGGGGCAGGAAGGAAGAGGGCTCAACCAGCCCTCAGCTAGTCCATCCACCCGCACTGAGGTGCCAGGCATGTGAATGAGGCCAACCAGCTTCTCCAACTCCCATGGTACACCCCAGCCAAGGTGATGTGGGGCAGAGATGAGCTGTGCACATGTGTCCTGCTCTGCTTACAGAGTGTTGAGTGAATGAATCCCTGCTGCTGGTTTAAGCCACTAAGATCGGAGGTGTTTTGTTATATACCAATAGGTAGGTAACATTTCTAATCTCCAGTGGACTGAAGGATGCTAGGATCAGGCTTGAGTCTGCTCTGGCTCTGGCTCTGCAGTCCCCTGTCGTGCTCAGTGCCTGGCACTTTACGAATGGGGACACAGATTCGAGAGAGAGGCATGCACACACTGTGATGGCTCAGCCTTGTACAGCATATTCTAAATCTAAACCCTTCCCCTCCATGGTTGCAGCTGCTCCTGACCACCTCAAAGTTGAAGGGTACAGGAAACTCACCCAAGGTCCCACAGCGAGTGAGAGTGAGTGCCTAGCATGTCAGTCCCAGCCGTGCTGCAGCTGTTTTGTTGAGTTAAACAACATGAAGAAGATTAAGGAGTCTAAGTGCTGGTTCTCCACAGGCCCTTTCCTAAGTACAGAGAGAACCCGGACGGGATAATTAATGGGTGAGGGCCTATGGCTGGCCTCGGTCTTGGCATGGGAGCCCATGCCTGATTCCAAGGGGGGCAATTCACAGGCTCTGCATGCACCTGCAGCCTCCAGATTTCTGAGTTTTGACCTTTTTCCAGCCCAGAGTTAAATCCTGCCCTCCACCTGCTTGTCAATGCTCTGTAGGCTAAGGATAGTTTAACAAGTTTTAATGGTTGAAAAAAAAAATCAGAAGAACAAGGGCTAGGGAGATGCAGTTGATAAAACGCTTGCCTCGCAAGCCGGGGTTTGGATCTCTAGCATCCATGCAAAAGCCTGTAATCCAGCATGGGGGAAGCAGACACTAACATCCCTGGGTCTCACTGGCCAGCCAGGCTTCCTGAACCAGCAGGTTCTGGTTCAGTTTCAAATTCAAAACAGATAGAAAGATGGATAGATGGATGGATAGATAGATAGATAGATAGATAGATAGATAGATGATAGATAGATAGATAGATAGATGATAGATAGACAGACAGACAGGATGGAGAGTAATTGAGAGAGATAGCTGATGACCTGTGACCTGTACAAACATATAATACCAACACACACACACACACACACACTCACACACACACACATTAAAATAATACTGTTTTTCACATGTGAAAATAAGAAAGGCACTGGGCTGTGGTGGCATACACCTTTAATCTCAACACTCAGGAGGCAGAGGCAGGTAGATCTCTGTGAGTTCGAGGCCAGCCTGGTCTACAGAGTGAAATCCAGGACAGGCACCAAAACTACATAGAGAAACCCTGTCTCAAAAAACAACAACAAATAAACAAATAAACAAATAAACAAATAAATAAATAAATAAGAAAGGCAAATTTTGGCGTGCATAGATAAAATTTTGCTGGACTGTAGTCACTTCCTTTGGGTGCTACAGGACAATAAGTATCAGGCAATCACAGACCTACTAATAGTTACGAGTTGTCTTTACAGGATCTTTGTGTGGTGACACTCCTTTAAACAACTCAAAATGTGATAATATGGATCAAGCCCGCAGGTGGACTGCTAAACAGAAGATATCAGAACAGTAGGGATGGACTCCAGGTGTCTACGCTTTCTGCCCTTCCTCACAGTCTGTCTTCTGAATGAATCACCACAAGATTCTGATACTTTGTCACATTTCAGTGCCCAGATGAACAATAAAAACGAAAACAAATTGAGTTCTAGGAAGGCTGCAGGAAGACAGCTTTTGAGGGCTTTTGGCCGGTGGAATTCTTTCCTTTTTCAGAGCAGGGCATGGAAGCCATGACTTTGGGTATGCTGGACAATACCCCTGGGCTACATCTCAGCCCAGGACCATTGGATTTCGTGTGGTCAGGCCTACACCCACAAGGAAAGAGCCGACTAGCTTGGTTGTCTGTCCACCCAGGTTTCTCCACATTGTCTAGACAGGTCTAGTCCATTTCTCTAGACAACACCAGGCTGAATAATACACGTTCCGGGAGGAGCTGGCCTCCACCATGAAGATCCACTGTGGACAGAAGTGAGAGATGAAAGCCATCCTCCCCGACACAGAACATGGCCAGTGGCCACCAGGCACATCCAAACCCAGATCACCATGTTGGGCCAAGAGAAACTGGATAGGCCAGTGGCCCCTCCTCCCTGCAATTCAAACCTACCCAGGACAGGTCACCTCAGGTGCCTGGTAGAAATGCTCTTGCTGTTTATTTACATGCAAATGGCCCCCTTTCCCCAGACTACAGTCTGAGCAACTCAAGGGAAACTTAGGTGAGCCACTCCTGGGGCTGCCCTCAGCCTCTGGGGTGGGAGGGGCAGTGGGGGACCCATGCTTACACCCCGCACCTGAAGCAGATAGCTGCTTACCCTTCAGTCGTGCAGGTCCGTTTTGAGGATTAAATGAGATGAAACAGGCAAACGTTCCTGGAAGAACTCCACGTCCTGTTATTTGCTCCTTTTCTTTATTTGGGGGCTGCAGCCAGAAGCCCAGGCCTCCCGCATGCTGTCCAAGTACTCTGCCACTGCACCACACCCCGGCCTGGCTTGCTCATTGGGCTATTTCTGAAGCAACTGAGAAATCATTGGGTCCCTCCCTAGAGGAGAAGAAAGGGCAGGTGGGAACGAATGGGGCTCTTGGAGGGTGTGCAGGAGCCTGACTGCTGCATGGGCTTCTGGCCACTGGGGTGTTTTTCCAATGCTCCCATCCCGCCTCTGAAAGACTCAAACACTTTGGAGGTGGAATGGAGTCTCAGGCTGAAGCTGACAGCTCCCAGGTTCCACCTCCCGTGGCTGCTCTTACTTAACGTTAGCCCAACTTTCAGTAAGAAAAGTTCTACAGTTCAGCCCACCTGGGTTTGCCTTATGTGGTCAGACAACTTTTGCTGTCCACATATGGAAGCTGAGTCAGGGAGGAGGTCAGTGGCCTGGTGCCAGCTTTCACAGTTCAGGGCTTAACCTTTCCTTCTCTCTCTGAGATCAATGAACCTCGCGATCTAAATAGAGATTGTTTCCTGGTGTACGTCCCTGAAAATGCTATGCTCACCTGATGCCAAATTGTTTTGTGGGGGAGAGGAGGACATCAATGTAAGAATTCCATAGGGCTGCGAGGTTCTTTTTGGTGCTTTCCTATCACACTTGTATCTGAGGCACCACAACCGCAGTGTGAGCATGCTAGCATACTTCATCTGCTCTTTGAAGGGATACTAGTCCACTCGAACATGTGGATCTGGAAGGCCTTCCCTTCTCTCCCATCCCCTCTGCCTTGCTAAAAACTGTTAGATTACATTCCTAAAGCTAGCCACCAAGCTCTATTCCCTTATTTGGCCACTTCCTCCTCTTGAGGTTGATAACCAGGGTCCAGCAATCAAAAGTCCACCTTTGCTCACCTGATTAACACACCCAATTAAAATTAAATGCAGCATCCTAACATCCCCCTTTACCTTTATAAACCTCCATTTGCCTATGTGCCATTCTCTCTCTCTCTCTCTCTCTCTCTCTCTCTCTCTCTCTCCCTCATCAGAGGCAGCCCTTTGTCCTTTTGGGACAAATACCCCTTCCCCTTCTCCCCTGTCCCCTATCTCTTCTATCACCACATCCTAGCCCATCCTAACACAGACCTCCCGATGTCCTCCTCTTAAAAATCACCCCTGCAAGGTCATCTCTCCTCT